>NW_017257338.1:1513664-1528134 GCF_001594055.1 Mycetomoellerius zeteki
ATTGTAACATATATATATATATATATATAATAGGGTGTCCGAGATAAGTTTTGACAAAGCTCATATGTACATAGGGCGGATTAAATTAACGACCAGACTACACGGTTCTTCGGGTTATAATGAATTTTGTAATATAGCTAGATTATCTCTAGATATGACTCCTAATAAAGTAATGCATAGGCCCTTGTTGATTGTACAGAGGGTCTCAAAAGTTGCACCTTTGGCAGAGCTTTTTCAGTGACGAATCTTTTATAAACACAATTGTGCACTTCTGACATCGCCGTTGCACCGAAGTGTTGCATCTGCTGTGTATAGAAGTACTGCAAACATTCAATTCAAAGTAAAATCATAAAAAACACTTTAATTAAAAGTTAATAAGGTAATTATTCCAAAAAATTATTGTATTTATTCTAAAAAATTCTTACAAGTCGCAAAATGAAAATTGTCGTCATTAAAATGATGATGAAAACATGAAAGGAGATTGCAGTAAATTGACTATAGATCGCATATCATACGATCCTTGTTGATATATCATGCACAGTAAGAATTTGAGAATTGCTCTAAATGGAATATGAAAAATGAAAACAAAAACACAATAACAGATTAGGATAAACAGATATTGTTGACGTCGAAACTAGTACTCTACTAAACTAATTTCGATGGATTCGATTTAAAACCGAAAAAAGCAATTCTTGCGCTTCGACCGAACAATTCTTTGTACCAACAATGCTTTATGTAATGTAGAAATCTCACTATTTTTTGTTATATGTCATATTACTGACGATAACTCTAAACGTGGGTCGAAATGTTTATATTATTTATTGAGTATATTATATTATATAATAAATCATTATCGCAACAATAACTTGCGTCGGCTCTCATAGGTTTTTCAATCATTATAGATAAAGTATAAATGTTATTATACAATAATAAAAAGGACAACCGGAATGAACATCAAATGCGTTTCTGCCATGCTTGGTTCCTGAACTACCTGAAAACGAGGGCTGAGTACAATGCATCGCATGCTCATTTTGCGTACAAACTGTGTTTGTTTGTATTTTAGAAACATTAAATAAAGTTTAATTGCAATACTGATGTACTTTGTGTTTTATTGTGGATTTTTTGGGGCAATTTATAAGAAATGAAATATACACTGCGGTTTGTTCAGACTCGATGTTCTTTTTATTACATCATCTTTTATTTTTCTATAAAAACAAACTCGTCTCTACCAACGTGGATTGGATTCTGAGTCTCATATAGTGTGGATTCTCAACGTACGTGATCAGTGTCACGTCTTATACACTTCACTATATATAGGTAGATTTATTATGCGAAGATTTTTAACAGTACCCAGAAAACACATAATATAACTATCATATAAATAGCTATAAAAAACATGTATATTATATGAGTTAAATATAGGTATTATACATATCTATGACTACGTTTACACAGCCCGATTTACGCTGAAGTTATACATCGATGTTATGGAACTAACCAATCATAGCTATTCTTCTGAAGAATGAAATGACTGTGATTGGTCAATTTCGTAACATCGATGTTATAACTTCGGGATAAATCGAACCGTGTAAACCTAGTCAATGTTTTGCTGGGACATGATATAATCACATTATAAGCTATAAAAGAGAGAGGCCCAGGAAACGAAAATGCCAATTATCTGCATTCGATCTTGCTTTCGTTATTTTGCCTTCTGTAGTGGCGAATAATTTTGTTCAATTTGCTCCGAGCGATGTTGATGTCGACATATACATTGCATGCACACATAACGGACTTATTCGGAATACCGAGTGGTTATATACTCGAAAAATTCAAATTCGCATAAATGTTTCGACGTTTCGTTAATAAATCTGTCACTTCATATTTTTTGTTCATTTGTATTTTTTTTCTTATTAATTTTAGATTCAACACAACATGTTTCTTAATTATAAAAGCGGCTCAGCATGCCATTCTTGAAAATGGATCGAGCCACTCGGCAAACTTGTTCGGGATACAAAGACGAGTATATTCGAAAAAAAGAATAAAACTCTCTTCAAAAAGTCTCTGATGTCAGCGATGTATTCGATCATGCCTTGCCTGGACATTCTCGATAAAATGAGACGATCGATCGGCCATGAAACGAATGAACTTTTGCTCTTTTCTTTATCGAGTCGGAATGGAAGTTCAGAAAATAACTGATGAACTTCAGCCAGAACGTTCAACTTCGTCACGTACGCAATGTTGCTCAAGAAAACCGGCTCTAGCGTACATTAACATGCAGGTCGTTTTATTTCTTCTTCTTCTCTTCCCTCTTTTGATCTTTTCTTCTTTTATGACTTTTCATACCGTAATATCGCCAGTGCTTTTTCTCCTCTTCCCTTTCCTGTTCTCATCTCTGAAAACGGAAATAGATTTGTTGTTTGTTTATTTTGCGTATCATATTATATTAGTTACCTGTCAATGTAGACTTGGGTCATTGCATTCTTGTCTATCAAAATTTTAATACAATGATATGCAAAGATGTATCGTATCATACACGAAAAGAATAAAATGTTTTATTGAATTCTAATCTAAAAATTTAGCTAGATCTGAAAATAATTTTGTTTCAATAAAGCTTGATAAAAATGAATGTTTCAATAAAGCTTGGATAATGCCTGCTTTAATAAACCATTATGTATAAATCCTAAATTTCATTGCTCATAACATATATACTTAACTCAAATTAATTTTAGTTACTTCAACAATGGATTCTCAATAAACAGAAATCAATTGGTGAAAATGGCCACATTCAGGAATTAGGCAAAAGTTGGCAAGAAAAAGTACAATAAAGGTCGTATAATTGAAGGACAATGGGTTTTTGATGGTATTGAATGTAATACCAAAAATATTTTCATCCTACCTGTACCAAATCGATCCAGTAACACTCTTATCAATTATACGAAAATGTGTCCTGCCTAGTTCAATAATTTATATGGATCAGTGCATATAAGAACCTTGATAATGATAACAATTACACTCATTGTACTGTAAATCATTCAGTAAATTTTGTGAATCCTGATACTGGTGACCATACTCAAAATATAGAGAGAGTATGGCGGGACATGCGAGCAAGTATATTGAATAAAATTGTGCCGAAATAAGACATTATTCTTTCAAACTTTTTAACGAAGGATGAACGATGACTAAAACTTGTTGGAGGTTACTCAGGATCATAACTTTGACATATGTCAAAGATCATTGAAACTTGATCCTCAAATCGATCCTTTTACCGATGGACATTCTACAGTTTAATTATTTTTTTCATTCGATTCTGGTTTCAGTTGCGGCCCAATATTAGTTTCCATTCATAAAATTTCATACGAAATTCATACGAAATTTCTTATAATTTATACAGAGTCATAGAAATCTGAGAGTGTCATTCACCCGTGATTACCTTATCGTTTAAACTTCAAACCATCCAGCGATATAAAGACGCTCGTTATATCGCCATATTGTGTTTGCGATCGAAATTCATCTTTATCTCGTTTTAATTGCTATGAATGGCAAGAAACAACCTTGACATAAAAGATAAAGTTTATTACTGTAACTTTACGCCAATATTTTTCGGTCCATTATCGTTCAGCGATTAAATATGAAAGGGTGACATACGTACTATACTGAAGTCCCACGAATGCTAAGCTTTAATTTAAATGTCAATATCTGCTGCAAACTACCGGTTGTTAATGGCAAACTGCGAATTTTTAAACAGGTTTCTTGAATGCTATTAAACGTTATTATTGTTTATTGAAATTAATATTCATGCTTCTTCTACGTATACACATCGATTTAAGGATGTATCTGAGCTATTCCAAAAATAGTACAAAATTGATGAAACTTCGGGAAACTTTTCCTTTTCAGTTATCTGTAATATACTAAAAAAAATTTCAAGTAGATTCACTAAACCGTTAGAGAGTAATTATTATTTAAATTATGATGATTATAAACTAGTATTTAATACTAGTACTGGCCAATTAATAACTTATTTTAAGTATTAAAAATATTATCAATAGTATATTTAATACTGAAAGTGATTAATTGGCCAGTATTAAGTTCTATAACAGACGTTTTCTTACGGGAAACGTAACTTTGTCGAATGTAATTAGTAATAGAAGTATTGAAGAAATTAAACCAAAAAAATTTAATTTTTTTATACGTATAGATCCTAAATTACTGGAATTTTTTGCAAAATTAGATTAATTTTCAACAACACGGTTTTAGAGAAATTATTATTCATAACAATTTTGCGGTATGTATGACTTAATATGGCATATTCTGCCATATTCTGCTATAATAATATATTTATATTGTTTAAATAATGCATATATTTATCTTTTTTAACCATATTCCAATTACTTTTTCTATTTTGCACTAGTAAATAATGTTTTGTTATAGAAAATTGAAAAATGATAAATAAAGTTAATAAAATATTGAAAAGTGAAAAATAATTTTTTAAAAATAAATATATTATATTATCTAAACATTTATAAGTTATCGATATACCATATATAGAAAGTTATTATTAGATTTATTACACGTTTGGCGCAGTTATGCAAATATTTCGAATTTGGGGGACTTTTATCAACAATTGTATCTCAGATACATCCTTAATACATATTCTAAAATCTGCGTTATCCGGGATCACCAATGAAATAAACAAAATATGTATATAGATTTATGATAAGTAATTAATCATAGGTAATATTCAAGTCATCAAATTTTTCATTAACATATGAGAAGACTATAATAACTCTTCAACATTTGTATATAAAATACATTTCTTTTTCTCAATTTTCATCATGTTCATTTTACTAGTTATTTCAGCAAGCGAATTGTTACTCCTCAGCGAATTCCAATTTCCATGACCACCGTTCTATTATCATAAATACCTTATAAAATTTAATCAATACAATGAATAAATAAAATCTTTCATAAAAAATTGTTTTATGAAAAAAACGTTAGTTTTTGTCATTCAATGCTGATTCTTGCAAATAGACATTCACATGAAATCGAAAATATATCGTTTCGATAAAAATAAAGGAATTTATTCATGTAAAACGTATAAACGCGCGCATATTTATGTCACCGCATACATATACATTACAGAGATATAACATTTTATTATTTAATAAATTTTCAATTGTAGCACAACACTGCATTTTTTTGTACTCTGCATTTTTACGCTTTCTGCGCATAAACTCACGTTTCGGACAAAGAAAGAGAACGGTAAAAAAAATTCTGAAAGTATTAAGAATTAAAAGGAAAATAAAGCTTATAATGATTAATACTTAGTAATTAGTACAGTAATGTTCAATCTTCTATAAAAATCATTTTTAGAGAGCTATTTTCAGGAATGTAAAATCTTGTGGACCGCATGTTTATTTTATTTGCAATATAATGTATGATTTTATATTTTCGATTATGACGTGGCAGGCTGCCAAAAATCACAGGCGGGTCACAGGATGCACATCATTTGCTCTAGTAAATAATTTATTAATAACTTAAAAAAGTAAAGAAAGGAATATAATATGATTGCTATAAAATAGGAACAAATATATTTTTCATTAGTGAACTCATAAAAAAATGTGTTGTGGTTTCATATCATATAAAAATATTAAAATATATCAAAAGAAATTGGAAAGAATAAAGGCAATAGGGGTCAGGCGCAGAAGATATCGCGCAAATAATACACTCATAAAGCGTAAAACTTCTTTATTCTACTAAATGCGCTTACATGTTTCGGCTCACTTTTGAGCCTTCTTCAGAGACAACAAACTAACATATATAAACTGTGAATAAAAGTTATATTGTCATGGTGAGCTTCCCTACGAGAATATAAATGCCAGAAATTAAATCCAAATAAGAATGAAAGAAAAAAAAGAAAGGAAATATTGGAAATATCGAAATAGAGAATATGGAAAACTAATTTATCAAAAAATTTTAAGATTATAATTATCCCGAAAATAAGGACGCTTATTTTGGGGATAATTAATTATAATCTTAAAGTTTTTATATGTTAGTTTATATATGTTAGTTTGTGTTGTTTCTGAAGAAGGCTCAAAAGTGAACCAAAACATGTAAGCGCGTTTAGTAGAATAAAGAAGTTTTACGCTCTATGGGTGTATTATTTGCGCGACGTCTTCTGCGCCTGACTCCTATTATCTTTATTCTTTCCAATTTCTTTTGATTTATAAGAAGTCTTTGTTAGTTTGATTTGTTATACGGATTAAAATATATAAATTAAAATATCAGTTGCTTAATATTTGATGTTTTATAACTATAAAATAAATTGAGGAATTGAAGATACAACAGTGTAAATTAAATCTTTTTTTAAGTGTTACATCTCAGTATTATAATTAACCAAAGATAAAATTCATACATCTTGTTTTTTTATACTTGTATATACATACCATTTATTATAACTTTATAACATGCTCATATTTTCTTCAAAACTGTTCATGTTTTCATTATATCCAATTCCTCAATTTTTAATTGTATAATATTTAGTTCTGTATTTTATTTATCTGTATTTTGTACTTCCATTTTTATAACGTATGGTTGCACATAACTGAAGAGGACTAGCAACTGTTGGCGTAAAATACTACCTTAATTAATTACGTGGATTAAGAATAAATTTGTAAATTATATGTAACATAAATGCTATTAATGATAATGCTGTAAATGATATTTTAAAACAAAATAATTAACAAATATGTTTTCTTAATAGTAAACAATAACGCAAAGTTGTCATTGAAGTTGTCTAGCAATCCTATCTCGTAATCCGATCTGAAAAGGAATAATTTTCAAATGTTGATATATGATTAAATCAAAAATACACTTTTAAAAAATATTAAATATGTACTGTTAAAATATCTTGTCCCTTAATATATCCATGATTTAGAATATAAATATTATGTGTACATATTTAAGATTATTTTTTAATTACTACATTTTCCAGATTGCATATAATGGAACAGCTAGATATTACGTTATTCCAATTGTATATAATCAATCTAGAATTAAATTGCATTTGCATTATTTGGCTACTCACTAAATAATATATACAACCTTTTACACATTTAAAATCATTTCTAGCAAATAGTATTCATATTTTAAATCACAGATATGCACATTTTTCTACTATATATGTACCACTGCATTTTGAATATCTTCATGAGGACCTTTGCTTTTAGGCGGTAGCTTTGGTAAAAGTGCATCAACATTTATATCGACATGAGGATCTTTCTCTTTAATCTGCTTCATAGTTTCTTGACATACTTTGATTACTCCTTCAGCATTCAGGCGACGATCATCGCTCCACAGTGGGCAACTATATTTAAAGAAAATGTAAGATAATTTTGATTTAATTAAACAATAACATTAAATTGCCTATTATTAAAACTCACAGATTTGAACGTTCTGCTCCTTGACCTTGAAAGTGCTTGTAATCGGTAACTGGTTTATCACAAATGTAACACATTTGGGCGCCACAGACACAAGTCATTTTGTTACAACCTTCTTCTTTGAAGAACATTCGACTACAACGGTAGCATTTCCGTACCAAAGCTTGAGTCATCTTCTCTTCCAAATATAAACGTGCAGATTCTGACTTCTTTTCGTTGCATTTCAATGGTATGTGATTAAGTTCCTTGCATAATCTAATACCAAAACAATTTATTAATGTAACAATTTTAGTAATGCACAATTACGCATTTATTTCTAAATATTTTATTTAAAAATATCAATACTTTGAAATACAATATATGATATTATGGAATATTTCTTCACAAATTCATATTAAAACAAAGACAACATTCTACACAAAATATAAGAAGTATTTTGTATATTTTAAACTATTCCAAATCGTGTAATTTTATTCAACCAGACCGAATTTTAATGATAATAAGATTTGATGAAATTAAAATTGCAATAATAAAATTACACTTACCGGCAAGATTCTTTCATGCATTCCGGATTAAGGCATTTGAAAATCTTATCTTCGGGTGGTGGTATAGATGCAAAATGACAAAAGGGACAAGATACTAAACCATCAACTCCAGCAGCTATTACTTCTGCTTCTTGTCGCTTACAAAGCAGAATACTAAATTTAGTTGGCGGTAATACTTCTTGAAGTACAGATAATGGAAATTCACAACCACACTGCAACAAGCAATCAACGCGCGTATTGCCATCTCCTAATACCACGTCTGTACTCCGTACAATACATGAATTGCAAAATATATGACCATCCTCACACGTGGAACACTTTGATGGCATACATTCGTCATCATAACAACATTGACATTCTAACAATTCATTTTTTGCCTAAAAAAAGAAATTAACGAAAAATAACAATGGATCTAAAATATAGTTTTGGTTTCTATATTAAAGCATTTCATACTTTAAGTTTATTAAATTCTTGCTCTTCTTTTGTTTTTACTTCATCTAGATATTTTTTAAGCTCTGCTTTATGTTGTACAAAAGCACACTCTTGAAGAAACGGTATATCTTCTGTTAGAGTCATCTTGTTACAATATCGTTTAGTTTTCATATCAGGATTTAACGCCTCTAGAGCTTTTGCAGTTAAACTTAAATTATTCATATATTGACTATATGCCTTCACTAAAGTGTTTACCTGTAAAAAAGATGACACACTTTACATATATCATCGTTATATATTTAACTACACATTATTTTATACTGAGATATTAAATAGCTTAGCGATAATGCAGTGTCATTAAAAGATTTGAATTTATTAGTCTGCTACTTTACATATATATAAAAAATTTTAAGTAGGTTAGTGTAATTTCATTATGATAAAAATAATCAAAATCATGAATATAAATAAATCTGACGTAACTTAATAATATATCAAGCTATTGGGTTTCTCGTAAAGAACAGAAATAACAATAACACACTCAAAACTTTAAACCATGATACTGTGATCCAACACCGTCAAAAATTCATTTAAAAAATTATAATTATGCACTAAAAAAATATCTTAATTGTATCTTAAATTAAGCATACCCTCATTTTACTGAAGTAATATTTGAGAAAATCTACTGCGTGCGGATTGAATTCGCATTTCCTCTTATCATCTTCGAAGTATGCAAATGGATCTGGAAATATCTCTAAGAATTGTTTTACTTGGAAATCCGTAGTATACTGCTCTTGTTGTTGAGTAATCTTTTTTTTAGCCAAATATTGCGATCGCGTTGGATAATCAGGGTTTTCTAATTTTGACTGAACAAATTGCTTTATCCGTTCGGGATCACTATATATTTCCTCAGCTACTTTTCTTAAATATACGGGATCTGCTTCAGGAAATATCATCAGCAAATCTGCATATTGTTCGTTCATATCATAAGGTTTCAAAGTTGTCGCCTGTGACTCTAATGGCTTCGCTTGTTGAACCGATAAACTTTTTTGGTCACAGTTGAGTAGCATCTCAACTAAAGTAGCAACTAATGTTGCTTCATCTCTCCCATCATCTTTCACATGATCATAGCATAATTTCTTAATAAAACTAATTTTTATAGTTGGAAACATGGGTATTAATTTGACATATATTTTATTAGCTTTCTCACTTAATACTATTTCTTTTTGCTCAGCATTGTTTGCTACTTCTTCCGGCTTGTCCTTGGATGCATATATTTTTAATTTTTTATTTCCCATTGCATCTTTTTTATCCAGTTGCTCTACTTTCCAATTAATTTTATTTGGATCGTACATCGCAATGGGTTTTGTTTGAGTTAGTATCGGTGATTGCTGCTAAAAAAGAAAATAATTAATTAATGTATCTTTATTCTTATCTCTATATGAAAGAAATTCACGAAAGCAAAAGTAAAGTGAAAATTCAAACCTTTGTACCTTTCTAATCATTATAATACCTAACTCATGCCTTTTATAATTTTAAAATATAGAATTGGAAGAGACTATTGATTAAGATTAATATATATGTACGTAGAAAAATTTTTACAAAAATTTTTATGAAAATCAATGGTAAACACAATTACAGTCGGCACCTCTTCAGTTTTCAATCGGAGAGCTGAAAAACTCAGGCTTTTTGAAGAATCTCCAGCTCTCCGGCAGAAGGAAAAAGTTCCGGTTAATCGCTTTGATGACTTTTTTAAGAACACTATAAAAAAGGATAGTAATTTGAAGCCAGGATCTCACAATCAGTGAGAAGAACTATCGAGCTCTACCAGAACATTACTCGAAAAGTGACAACTGTGAAAACAATATATAAAGACTAGATAAGAATGTACGAGAAAAAAATCATAACACAAGAAAGTAAATATTATCCTCATGAACACCCATGGCTGAGCAGTATGTCTAAAAATGTAACAGTAAATGCAAAGTATTTCTTACTATAACTGCATCTAAAATATTTTTTGAAAAATCTCAATACTCATTCTCGTTTCTTGAAAATTAATGAAAATGAAACGCACACGCAATATAGTCGCGGTTTCTAATATTAAGTAAATTTAACCTATAAAATGTATTTAGGAATTTTTCAAAATATTTTAGATGCAGTTACAGCAGGACACACGTTTTTACCTGTATACTTCCTTTATCGTAAATCTGAGATGTAGTCATATTGCTATCGTTTGCTTTTTGGAGGTGTGAGGTACTTTGAGCAGGAACTGCTGAAGTCGATGAACTATTTAATGTTGCAGATACTACTAGTGTCTTTGTGGTATGAACGTTAACTACTTTAGTACCGTCTTTTTCTGTAATTTTTGATACATATGGTTCTATTTTTATTCGATTAATAGATTGGCACATTGAGTGTGGCAGAGGTACAGCACGCATATCAGATGCTCTTTTGTCATTTGATGACGTGCCTGGTAACGTAGAATTCGGTGCAAATAGACTTGAATTTAGATGAGATACACGAACGGTCGGTTCATTCTGCTTTATTAAATTAGAACAGGTAGTAAATCTTCCTATTGGATATTGGCTTATGGATGATTTTGAATTTGGACGAACAATTGTTGATTCATTTAGATTTGGACGAAGAATTATTGGTTTATCCTGTTTCACTTGCATTATATTAGGTCCTGTCCTTTTAAGTCTATTAGGTATTATAGGTACAGAGCATATAGGTATAGAAACACCTATTGGTGACATTGTAGATATCGTACTTTTAGTAAGAACTTTTAATTTTGGCGGTGATAAAACAGGAGTTGTCGGTTTATGGAACTTTTCATCTTTTTGTGTCGTGAAATTACTTCGAAGCATTAACTTTGCTGGTGCCACAACTGTATGAATTTTATAGAGTTCCAAATGCCTATCAGATTCATACGTACATCTAACTTCTGAATTCTTAGTCGAATGCGATTCCTTGGTCTCTGAACCGACTTCTGGTGATGCAAATATCTTTGAATGTGGAACAATCATGTTAATGTTGCTAGTACTGCTGGCGTCTTTAACAGATGTAGTAGATCCATCCGATTTATGCTCTAACTTCTTTTTTTTCAAAGGTATCATGGTTTGATTGGTATCATTCGTATTATTCGAAGCTGTTACTTCTGACACATTCTTTTTCGTTTCATCATTCTCAGTTGTTGATGATGCAAATGTTATATTTTTTGATTTTCTGTTACTAGCAATTACCTCATTTTTCGCACATGTCTGCTCTTTTTTTTCCGAAGTATTCGTATCTACATGATTTTCTTGTAGAGAAATATGGGAATTTTTTTTACGTTCTATAAAACTTGTCTCATCTGAACATTTTTGTCTCTTTAAATATTGTGGTAGCGGTCTTTCCTTTGGTAATAAGTCCCACAATGTAAGCTCAATACGATTTCTTGCAAATTTATTACTACTAAGCATTTTATAAATCAAACGGTAACTGTATCTAGGTAGAAGGGCATGTATTAATTTTGCATCTTTTAGTAATTCATCCATATTGGACATATAGAAATCTTCCATCTCTAGGAATGTATCTTCAGAATCTTTACTGCACCCTGGTTTTGGACTATTTAATCGTTTTTTCTTTATGTATAAAACATCATTATTATTTTCCTCAACGACTTCTTCTTTAGGCCTATTTTGGACCTTATTGTTAACATCTGTAGCTTGTCTGTCATTGCCAGTACTTAGAATATTAATTTTGTTTGCCAACGATGTATTATCATTATTATGAGTCAGCTGGGAAGTAGAACATGAAGATATATCAATAGTTTTATTTACAGTATTGATAATTGAAATATCATTGTAAATATCATCATCAGAATTCTCAAAAGAATTCTCAAAAGAATTTCCAGAAGAGTTCTCAAAATTCTTATAAGAATCATCAGAATCGGTATCAGAATCAGATGAGACATCAATTATTTCAGCACTTGGGTGTTTCCTAGAAAAATTCAGTGCTTTAGGTTGTTTAAAAACTTTGTCAGCATTATGCTGCATCTCTGATAGATCTTCCGTAGAGGTGGATGGTTTTGGTGATAGTGGTAGATCTGTACTTATGTCCATAGAAATTGGCATTTCTTTATACATTTTATCAGCATTATGGCATTTACTGTAGTGCACTGACTGAATTTCCATGAATGATTCTGGACCATCAGTATTACGTATTTCTGATTGAATTTCCATGGTAAATGATTCGGGATTATCAGCAGTATGGCACATCTCGGATTGAACTTTCATGATAGATGATCCCGAGTTGCCAACCACTTCGGCATTTATACATTCTGGAAAATTCGACGTTCCAGATTGTTCAGAAATGTTATCAGTACTAACGGACATCTTTGATTGAATTTTCAAAGTGGATGGTTTTGAGTTATCAAATATTTCTGCTGAATTTATACATTCCACGAGAGAATTCAGAGTTTCAAGTTGTTCAGAAACTTTATCAGCGTTATGGCTTATTTCCGATTGAGTTTCCATGGTGGATGGTCCAGGATTGTTAAGCACTTTGGCACTTACACACTCCACAAAAGTATGTGGCACTTCCGGTCGTTCAGAAACGCAATCAGTACCATGACATATCTCTGATGGAATTTCCTCTGTGGGCGGTCCTGGATTGTTCGAACGGTTTTGAATATTATTGTTTTCTTTATTCAAAATAATGTCCACCATGGAATGAAAGGCATCCATATCATATATCGTGTTTTCTAAAGGATTCTGTTCTTCTATTGATAAACGTTGTCTTTGTATGAAAGATAGATTATCAAAGACATCTTTGTCCATAATTTTGCACAATCCTGTAAGATTGAATAACAAACATTATAAAATTGAAGTTGTAGAAATAATATTTTCTTAGAAAATATTCTACAAATTATAGAGAATGAATATATATCTAGTAATAGATAAGAGTAGTGTAAAAATCAAGCTTTACAAACATGTGTGCGACAAAGCTAACGAGGCGAAAATTGACAGAAAGATGATGAGATAATGTGAAGGTTACTTAACAGTTTGTTGACGTTTTGTTTGCAACTGCAACAGATTTACAGCACCTCAACACTTCAACTGCACGACTAATTTCAAGAAGTATAACGAATGGACCGACGAAGCTACTTAAGTACATACACCTTTCGAATAGAGATAATAAAGATATCCTCTCCTATTTTAGAACTACTGTTGTCTATCTGTTTTCTGTTCCTGTACTAAACTGCACTAGAACTTTAGGTCTGTTCTTTTTAGCTAAAGTTCTTGCACTTTTCTCTTTTTCTTTCCAACATGGAGGGAAAAGGAAGAAAGATGAACTGTGCATGAAGTTCAGCTAAAAAAATAACTTCTATTTGTCGTTTTTTAATATCAAGCATATCTCACTTTAAATTCCAAAAGTGTACAGTTGTGGACAGAACGGTTGCAACATTTTAGGCCTGTTCTTTTTAGCTGAGCTTTTGCAACAGTTCATCTTTTTTCCTTTTCTTTCCAGGAGGAAAGAAGAGGAAGAAAGATGAACTAGTGCAAAAGTTCAACCAAAAAGAACAGGCCTTTTTTTTCAATGGGTTTCGGAATGCAGCCTGCTCAACGAGCGATTGGTTCTTACTTATAGACTACGTTTACACGGCTCAATTTACGCCGAAGTTATAACATCGATGTTACGAAATTGGCCAATCACAGTCATTCCATTCTTCAGAAGAATAGCTATGATTGGCTAGTTCCATAACATCGATGTTATAACTTCGGCGTAAATCAGGCCGTGTAAACGTAGTCATAGATAAATAAGTAAGAACCAATCGCTTGGTGAATAGGTTGCATTCCGAACAATAGGTTTGTCGCGTAGCAAACTTCAACATGCTCCAACATGCTCCTACCAGTCCTACCATAGCCTCCTACTCACTCTATCAAGCGCGTTGGAGTGAATAAGAGCCGGTTGTCCCACCGGTCCCACCTTTTGGTAAATTTTACCTGTTAGGTAAATCTGGCAATCTGCGTATGTGGTCGGCCCTTAATCTTATGCTGGATCCACACTACATCCGAT
>NW_017257338.1:1530376-1530683 GCF_001594055.1 Mycetomoellerius zeteki
TTATAACTTCGGCGTAAATCAGGCCGTGTAAACGTAGTCATAGATAAATAAGTAAGAACCAATCGCTTGGTGAATAGGTTGCATTCCGAACAATAGGTTTGTCGCGTAGCAAACTTCAACATGCTCCAACATGCTCCTACCAGTCCTACCATAGCCTCCTACTCACTCTATCAAGCGCGTTGGAGTGAATAAGAGCCGGTTGTCCCACCGGTCCCACCTTTTGGTAAATTTTACCTGTTAGGTAAATCTGGCAATCTGCGTATGTGGTCGGCCCTTAATCTTATGCTGGATCCACACTACATCCGAT
>NW_017257338.1:1530697-1532321 GCF_001594055.1 Mycetomoellerius zeteki
CACTGCATCCAATCAGAAAACAGGATTCCGATAATACGAAGCAAAATTCATCGGAATCCTGTTTTCTGATTGGTTGCAGAGTGTCGTACGACGAAAATCGGATGCAGGGTGAATCCAGCATAATGCCTAGTGTAGAATCCAGCTAATTCACACTGGACGCAGCGTCAGTATGAATTAGGCATAAGGCTTATTGTAGATCCGGGGTAAGCTTAAAGGCCGCAGCACAGACTCTTGCATAACGCATAACGCATAATGCATAAGCAAATCAACTAATCAGAATCTTTCCTTTCCTTCCATTCCATGAAAAAGAAGAATTTCGATTGGTCGATTCTCTTATGCACTATGCATTATGCGTTATGCAAGAGTCTGTGCTGCGGCCATAAGTTTTTTTATGTGCCGTGGCCTTTAGATCGGCGCAGGCGCCGCAGACACGGAATGGAGGAAAGTGACGCGCGCGCGGATTGGTCGAACGCGCGGTTGACTTGTGGAGGGGATAGTAGCTCTCCTCGCGATAGGTTATAAAGACGCAAGCGGAATTCTCCAATCAGTGTTTGAGGAGTGTCGTAGAACTCGTAGAGATGCGGGAGAGAACGCGAGCCTGATTTCCGACTGCGGAGTGATTGTTATTTGTGTGATTGAATCAGATTGAATCAAGCTGGAACGGGAAAGCGGAAAAGGAAACTAACGCAACGAGCACGACAAAGAAGGAAGAAGAGTATCGAGAACGGAGCTCAAGCATACGCGGAGCGCAATCATACGGGATACGGTGCGTCCCGAGATACGTAGCGGCGCGTTGTACATACATACACGTCCCTCAGACGGGCCTCGCCCGCGGCGAGAGGATTCGAGTTCCTGAGAGTTTTGGCGTGGAGACGTGCGGGAAACGCAACGGCGAGACAAACTCAGCCAGGGTAATCCAATTTGATCTGGCAGTGCCGTAAAGGAGCCGCGAGAAGACAAATAAACAACGGCCCGAGGTCCGCCATTTTGAATAGAGAGGAGTCGTAAAGTCGTTATTGTCGTGCCGGGGAGCGAGTGGAACGTACCGCATTTCCGCATCAGAGAGTAGGCCGCGTGAGGTGAAGGCGGAAGTAAGAGGAAGAAGGATACTGAGCTAAGGTGGCTAACGGTCACCGGATGTGGTCGAATTTGCGGGGAACGCGCACTGGGAGGACCGCGAGAGAAGAGGAACTTGAGGCGAGGTAGCATTGCGCTAACAGGTCCCCGGGGTGCCCCACCGCACTTATCCCACCGCGTCGTCACCGTCGTCGTCCCCACCACCGCTCTGCCCTGGATACTGTGATTATTGCGCAGTTGGAAAAATTGCTGAGCAGGGACGCGGGACGTCGTCCACGAGAGGCAACTCGTGAGCGTTTACCGGTAAGAGAGACGCTTTTTTTTTTTTTTTCGAATTTGTGTTCGAGAGATCGTTTGAGAATGTGCGTTTATTTCCATCTATTTTCCATGCGCAAAAACGCATATCCCATACTGGACGCTGGAAAGATAAAAAGCTTTCAAGGAGAGAGATTGGAAGAGTCGATTGGAAAAGACAAAGAACAAGGACGAAGTAATCGCGAGAGTTTATGAATCTTTTAACAAATGTATATATATATATATATATATA
>NW_017257338.1:1532542-1686789 GCF_001594055.1 Mycetomoellerius zeteki
TTTCTTAAATATTTTATTTATATTTTTCAGTTTTTTTTTAAATATACATTAATATATACATAATATATTTATTCCTTTAGTTAATGAATTAAGAACTGAATGACTTTTTTATTGTGTCGCAAACAATTCTGTCTTCTGAAAAAGGTATTTGATGGTGAAAGTATGGTAGAAAGTATAGAATTGACTCTTATTGAGCGTCTCACGTCTGCTCGTTGGTGTGTATGAAGCCAATTTGTATTATAGCCAGAGTCTGTTTTTAGATGTTGCAAATATATGCTTTTCAGCGTGCTAACATTCTATCGTTATGTGAAGGTATTTACAAAGATTTATAAAGATAGAATTTTAGCATAAACTTGGTCTTATTATATTTGAATATTTAAAGAAATATTCATTTATCTTCTCTCACGATAAGATAAAAAACTGTGTAAACTATCGAGGAATTTTGTATCTCTAACTTGTTATGTAAATATAATATTACAAATTCAAATATTGTTCATGCACACAGATGCATGTTCTTTTGAATATTCATTGTAGGAATAAATGATGCTTAATATAGGGAACTATTTTATTTTATGTAGTGCAAACAGTGATCGATATAACATAACCAGTATATTAATGAGATTTTGTTTTTATCTATGATAATTCATCATAGATAAATTTCAGCGAAATCTCTATACATAACATTTTTTTACCTGTATAACTTCCAGCATTTTGACTAAAGAAAGATTAGTTAATTAAATGAAATTTTTACGGAAGAGATGAAAAATTTTTAATAATTTGCTAAAGTATTCTTAACAATAAGTATTTAACTACACTGAAAGAAAAGATTGGCTGAATATGGCATAGCATTTTTAATTGGTTGCAACAGTCAATTTTTGGTTGCGTTAGCCTATCGAAATCCTATACTGACATTGCGGATAGGCTAATGTAACCAAAAATTGACTGCTGCAAACAAAAATTGGCTGCTGCAGTTAATTAAAAATGCTATGCTATATTTTACCATCTAATTTGCTGCAGCAGCCAGTCTTTTTTTCAGTGTAGCTTTGTAGCAGAGATAATGTTATTGTCCTCTTTTTCCTTGAAAAATAGTACTTTAAATACAAATTAATGTTACGATATTTTTAGGAAAAAGAAGAAGTGAAAGCATGTCCGCTTTGTGTTGCAGGCCAACGAGTTGGCTGAATAACGAGGAGATATTAGAAAAGTGAAACAGAGAGAAATAGATAGATAGACAAAACATCCGAGCCATGACGAACTCCGCGCCCAAGTTAGATAACGCCAAGGTGGATCGGCAGGCCTCGCCGAAGGTCGGGTATCAGTACCAGCACAACCACCATCATAATCGTTCCAACAGTAAATCGTCGCCGTTCCTATACAAGAACGGCCGCCATACAGTCAGAAATGCTAAAGATGGACGGCAGAGCTGCAGCCCGTACAGCCCGTCGTCCAAAAGCGCGAGAAACTCGCCACAACAGCAGCAGCAGCAGCAACAACAGCAGCAACAGCAGCATACACCACAGCAACAACAACGTTGCGAGCAGCGCAGTCCGAGCAGCAGCCCGACCAATAACTTCTACGCGGGCGCCAAGTTCTCGGAAACACCGTCGCCCGCGAGCGTGCCCAAGCCGCCAAGTCATTGGACGAGCAGATTGATGGACAGCTGCGGCCAATCAGACAGCGTAAGCGAACACACGAGGCAATTGCGTATAGTGCTGAACGTCCAGGCCTGATACCCAAAAACCAACGTATATACCAACAACGCGCGAGGGGAGAAGCGGCGACCGTCAACAGCTCTGGAAGAATCAGGTACAGTAGGGAATTATCGTCGATAAAATCATCGGCCGAAAAGACTGCGAGAATAAGAGAGACGATGATACCGACGATGATGAGGAAAAATGTGAAGATTATGATGACGACGATGATGGTGACACCGTGTGCGGTTCATATACACACGGGTTTTCGATTTTATCGCGCGAGTGGATACCCGTAATCCGTTCTTTACTCTTAAGATACATCCAGCATACAAACTTCAAATCGTATATAAACTATGCACCGCGGGGGGGGAGGGCTGACGACGCGATGCATCGGTGCGTCCCGATGCCGCGATCGATGTGTGCGCGCGAGAGATACATTATATATGTATATATATGCGTTCTGGAACTCCCATCACGCGCCACCATTGTGACAAAATGTAAGTAATACTGTATTTTAGATTATCGTATACCGCTAAACTTACAAAAAGGAACACAAGGAGAGAGCCCCACGTACATACATATATATATTATCTATAACATCCGACACACACACAGAGAGAAAAGAGTACATCCTCAGTCTGACGAGACGACAAGCGCGGACGAGCGAAGCGTAACGCTTCGCGATTTTTTTGTCGAACGATGGACTTCAATATCGACGCGTTGAAAAAAAAGAAAGAGAACAAGCGTCCGATGATTTTTTTCGTGACCGCTTTTTCCAAAGCGACTTTTGAAAGCTCGCGCTTTATGCCGTTCTCGAGACACCCGGTGTTCGAATACACGTTTTTATTATCCCCTCGTGCTCTAATCGTCGACACTAGAGACAAAGATCCATAGCACGGAGATGCTGGACAAGCAACTATTTAATAGCCGCCCGACTAATGATCGTTATCAGTATACTTCTTTATTAATAGTTTCTTTCGCGAGCTTTATCATTTTGGTATTACGGATTGTAAAAAAACAATGGCTTCGTATAAGAGGTTTATTTCAGGCAGCTTTTTTTTTCTTAATTTCCGTTTACTTTTCTTTTTCATTTTTTTTGTTGGAAATATTTTTATTTTCTTGCTATTCTGCTACTCTCTGCCAATAGTTACTCTTTACGTGAGATAGATGTATAAGGTTTTGAGTTTCTTAGTGCGTGTTACGCGAGTGGGTTAATTGAACGTGACCGACATAATAAGAAGGAAGGGGATCAGGAGAAATTTGAAAGAGAGGCGAGGATCGAACGAATGCTTTGTTCGCTTCGCAAATGCATCATGATGATCATCATAATGTATTTGCGGAAAATTCACATTTCGACCACTTTTCTCGTGCTCTCGATTTTCGACATGTTTCAACAAAATTACTAATTAATTGCATGTAATGTAAATTTAAGATTTATTTTTACAATAACACAAAGATAGAGAAAGAAAGAGAGAAAATTTGACAGGTTTTTTCGTTGCAAACGAAGTGGTCACTAATTTATAATCTTTCTTGTCTCGATTCATATTTCAATCTATGCTCGTTGAGCGTCGCGATGACTGTTGTTACATTTGAAAAATTCAAGTACTAACTATTCTAATGCTTCATTTAGACGCGGATATCGAGGACAAAGACTTTTAAGAGGGAAAAGAACATTAGCGTCGTGACTGTCATGATTTAACTAACACCGATTGTTTCTTCTTAGAACGCAATCGTACACTGAAAAAAAAGATTGGTTGCTGCAACAAATTAAATGGTAAAATATGGCATAGCATTTTTAATTGGCTGCAATAGCCAATTTTTGGTTGCGTTAGCCAATCGAAATCCTATACTGACATTGCGAATAGACTAACGCAACCAAAAATTGGCTGTTGCAGCCAATTAAAAATGCTATGCCATATTTTGCCATCTAATTTGCTGCAGCAACCAATCTTTTTTTCAGTGTAGCCGTAACGGTAAGAGACAGGATAACGACATTTAAAGGGTAATATGCGGCTGCGTCCCTAAGGGACCGAGATTAATAAGTAGATTAAAAGCAGGAGCAGCCGTTAACGGTAACAGAACGTTAACTTAACCCGTCCTTGAAGAGTTGTCCTTCGTGTGAGTTTCTTGAGATCGTTTTTTGTGCTAACAGGTATAGGAAGAAGGGTAGTCTGAACTTTTTCGTTGTTTACAATGCTTTACGGGCGCAATTGTCATATCAAACTCGCACCACACTTCTATCTATATACTGGACACAGTAAACGGACTTAATATATAATATGATAATGATAATAATATTTAAGGGTAAATAAATAACAATGGTAGTAGTAAGCTAAGGCCTTAATGATATAATAGTGTGGAGAATACAATCGATTTGACATTGCGCAATCAAATCGATAGTGTGATTTCGTCAGTTTAGATTTAGATTTGCAAACTTTAAAATTTGTGTGTTACCTTTATTTCTTATTTTTTTTTCTTATTTTGTAAGCAAAATTATTTCATGCCACAGACTGAGCAAAATTCTTTGACGTAGTATTTTAATTAATGTTTATTTTTTTTTAGTTTTTTTTTTAAGTTTTCTGATGAACATGCAATAATCCTTTTGCAACATTTATGTCCACCTATTTTCTCTTCTTACGTCAAATTGCTTTCTTCGGTAGACGATTAGTCTTAGATAAGAATAAGTTTACGAGACGGGTGTGAATGTGGGATGAGCGTGAATGAGTAGAAAAACGCAAAATCGACAGAGACCGATATCAAAACGCGCGATTTCGATTTTTTCGATTGCTCGCTTCGTATTTATAGTTTTGTAAGATGAAAAATCCTCGAACGGTATCTAACACACGATCGTGCGTTGAAGTAACGATCGGCTGATTTGATCTACATATGACGTCGAAAATTGTCGAAGGAAGATATGTTTCTACACGGAGAGACAATAGATGTTTATCGGATGTAAATTGATCGAACGTGCGCGAGACGTTTCCCTTTCATTTTTTTTTTTCATCTTTAACATCGTGCGCGACCGGACTCGAGAGAGGAAATCGATAATCCTGGGATTAACATATGCGGAGAGAGTTTGGCAACTCGTTTTCCGTTTGCCCTCGCAGCTCGGTTTACATTCGCAAGAATTACGAATCGTCACAGCATAGTTTTTTCTTTTTCATTTTTTACAGAATCGATATACGTGCTTTCACATTCGAAATTTAATTTGCTCGCCGTTCGCGGCGATAACGAATCCGTGCACGTGTCTTAACACGAGAATCGATGAAGGAGAACGAAATGATCGCGTCGGAATTTAATTCTACGTGACCGTACAAAGAGCTGAAACGATTAAATTATAGAGTAGAATGAGTGCAAATCTGTTTTGCATTACATTGCCTTTTCTTTTGTTTTATTTTTCGATTCTTTTTTTTATTCTTTCGTGAGCTGGACAACAACACACTGAACGATACCGATTAATGTCTTGGAGGCCAAGATATCATTCTAGTATTGTTCCACGTGTTGTTGATCAACTTGCGATTGTGTCCCAAAGCCGCCTTTTGAAAACGTTGGATTGCGTATGTTGGTATTATATAAACATGGACCTTTAAGGAAGCGGTTTTGGATTTGGAGTAACATTACGAGTTCATAACACTTCAAATGATATGCATATATATATATACATATATATATAAAATGTGTACGTATTATACAATCTGAATTGAACAAAAATTTGACGGACTAATTATCGAAACTGTCAAGCTGGGAGCTTGTTAATCTAATACGTAAACTTTCGATTGGATTGGAACGATCCTAATACATATCCGCGTATGCACTTATTTGCATAGCTTCCAACTTGATTTGCAACGGACAAATCAGCTCCTTGGACAGAATCATATGGAATTGTCTACCGCGTTGTTTGTATATTTTTTGCATTGCTTTACAACGAAGCGTATTGCATTATTTTAAACGCCATATATAAAATTTGTGCTGTTATTTTTTTTTTTTTTTTTTTGTGAAAGCATTTATCTTTTATATATGTTGATTGTTGCTTTTCGTAGACGCTTTTTCCGTAAACAGTTCTCGCGAACAATAGCGATTGTAGAAGCAGGCAAGTTGTTTCCATGAATAATTTTGAAAAGGCATAACGATATCTCGAGATATCGCAATCCGTTTGATCGTATAGGCTTTTTACAATAAGCTGTTACCTAAGCTTTAAGGGCAAAAATACAGAGTCTTGCATAACGCATAATGCAGAAGAAAATGAATCAAAGTCCTTTATTTCCTTTCTACAAAATAAAAGACTGGTTGATGTTTTCATGCTTTATGCAAAAGTCTGTGCTCCTTAAGTCTTAAGTCATAAAAATGGACTGATAGTCGATAGACTCATAGTCGATTAGTCTTTCGATTGTGACTTGTCAATTTCTTAAAAAGCTTAAATAGTAGGTTATTGTAGAATGTGTGTAAGAGTCTTCGAGCCAGTCACGATAGCTAAGTCAACGCGCGATTGGAAAGAGAGATCTTGACTTTCGATCTTGACGGATTCAGGGTCGGATATATCGTCATGGTCTCAGAATTCTCGGTAGATCTTTGGGGCGAGAAGAGAAACGAATTAAACACTGCCGTCCGGTGAAAGAAAGGGAGACAGAAGGATATACGGAGCAAATGGAAACGTGTGTATCTGTTGTCGCGAAGACGCTCGCGCTAGAATAACAATGTGTAAATATCAGCTGCGTGAACGTGAAAATTGTAACTTCGACAAGGGGAAGAAAAATATCTTCCGTAAAGTTTGATCGCGGGTTGAACGGTACAAACGTTCTCGTCCTGTTCCTTAAGATTCCAGGAGCGCGTTACTAAAAAAAATTGAATATTCGTATTGAGAGCCACGTGTAATCGGGATTTTCGGAGGACGATAATGAGCGCCAGACTCGATTTTTTTCTTATCGATAGATAGAAAAGAATACGCGAAAGATGAGAGAGAGGGAAAGAAGGGGGAGGAGAGAGAGAGAAAATGAGGAAATGGAGGAGGAAAGGCCACGAATGACAGAAAATCAATCATTTAACAAAGAGTCGATGGGAAATTAGCTGTGATGATGACTCAATAGTATTAACTTTTAATTGATAACACTAATTGATATAAAGTACATATATCTATATACGTACATACATTGAGAAACCATTTAATTGAATGAAACAATTTGATTGAATCATCTAAATCTTTTGTTTGGATATGGGGAAACAAATTCTTTGATTATTACAACAAAACAACTATAGTGATGACTGAATAATTGTCATTACTATTGACACTACTATGAAATTTTGCTGAAACAAACAGATCTATGCAATCAAAAAATTAGTTATTGTAACATTTTACTTGTTTCTCATAACATAATTTCTTGTTAATACAAATATTACTAATTCAATGAACAAAATCAAACCAAAAAATTTTGTTTGATTCGATCAAATAGGTTTCTCAATGTATGTATACGGATACACACACATACATACGCGCATATATTATATATGATATAAGATATAAGATTTAAAAAACTATAGAGAAAAACCATAAATTAGTTTAGGTATGATAAGTAATGATGAAGATAATGATGTTTAGATGGATAAAGAGAAACATTACGGTAGATAAAACGAGCGAAAAGGGAGGGAGAGGAGGAGAGAAACGCTGTTTTGCATTTTCTCTCTTACTGTTGCTCTCCCTTCCTCCTACGAGAGAAAGAGAAAGGAGGATACAATATCTGTATTCTTTACGCTTTGATATTAATAAATGTAAATTTTTGACGGTTCGATAGTTGATATAAACCAGTATGGGGACGCGCTCCGAGATTCGAGGAGAGGAAAGGTAGAAAAAGAAAAGATAAAGAAAGTAGATCGTAAAGGACCCGAACGTTTTCATCTCATGGCTTTAACACGATTCGTCATATCGTGACTATAAAACACACATACAAATATAGCTGATAATAATCGTAGTTTGTAACGTACCGACGCGCAGTTAGGTCGTCCCGGAAGGACGTAAATCGATTTTTGACGGATCGATGTGAAGTGCTGAGAATACAAAGTGGACAGATCAAGCTACGCGAGTTCCGTTCAGAGTAAAACAATTTTCAAGTGGCGTAATAAAAAAAAATACATGACCAATGCGAGGTAATAGTTAATCGCAGACGAGACGTCGGGTAGTTCCGTGCTTGATCCGTGGATTCACAATCGGATGTGCGGATTTGATTCCATTCGTGCCTCACGTGGTTCACCGCGTTGATAATTATTAAGGAAGAATTTGTTCGCTCCATTTACGAAGATCACTCCATCTGTGTCTTTACTTATTGTTCCAATGTGTAACGAATTAATCAGGCTGTTTAGTAAAAAGGTTTAAAGCCTGTAGCGAAAAGTACAAAGGCTTTAAGGCCTAATATTAAAAGTGAATAAAAATGTGACTTCTACCCCCCCGAAGAAGTCGAATACATATATTTATCGCGTGGATACCGTGACCCGTTTAAGAGGGTCAAAAGTTCAAACAGGGGGAATAAAACCAAAGCAAATCAAAATTGTAGAAGATCCTTCCACAGTTTATCGTTCTCTTGGATTATGAAAAACGAGGCGTCTAAGACTGTCTATGCAAACTCTCTGAATACTTGATACAAATTTTTTCGAAACTAGACTTGATCTACTTTGTAATCTTGGTACTTCATTTCTGAATAAGCAGTAAGTACCTATGTTTTAGGAGTTCAAACGTTTTGACGTGCCCTCTCTAGAACCACATCAGGCTATGTTCAAAATACCTCCCCCAGGTATCCTTATTGTTCTGAATGTTAAACGAGAGATCTGTTTCTTTTATTTCTGCACTCTCTGAATTGGTGCACACGGTGCAATAAGTTGAAGTGAAACGTATATTTGTTTTACTTCAGCTTATTGCACCGTGTTCACCAGTTCAGAGAGTGCAGGAATAAAAAACAGACAGACCTAAGGATAACATGATTTAGGGAGCAATCGGGTGGGAGTTTGAACGCGTCCTTAGACTAGGACATCTCTCGTGGAACAAATCAGATTCGATTATTCCCTAGATTTCTATTGTGTTTTCTAGGGAAAACGGAATAATTCCGATCGGAATTCATTTCGAATAATTTCATAATATGTACCTAGTTTTAGTTCATCGCGGAAAAGAAAGGGAAAAAAGCGAAAAAAAAAACGATCGAGCGGTCATTGTGTGTGATCCCTGAGAAAAGCCCCGGGTTAGAAACGCGAAGGTCACGAGTTTCTTTCGTATGAGGAAAATTCGATAGACGCGGAACGACCCATTTATCGATCAACATTCAATTGTGATATTGTAACGTACAAAATCGCAATAGGCTCGGGCTTAATTAATAATAAGGCCAGGCCAGACTTCCGAGGTTGACTATATCATGAAGACAAACAGTATATAGAGTCGCTTTTATGACGAGTTCCGCAAACATGCTCGCGCTACACTTGTCGCGACACGGGAATCGATAAGACCGATCATGTGGTCCGGATATTTCATCGATACGTGACATTTCTCCGCAATATTCTCCAGCGGTTGATATTTACCACATTGCTGTCACGGATTAAGCGAGACCCTTGGCGCAAAATCGAAGAGACTGCGCTTGGTCGTTTCGTAATTAATTTCTTGACAAGCTTGCAATATTTTTTCGTGGCAATACATGTACAATAAATGCGAAATCTTATTTACAAAAATCAGATTTCGTCTCAAACGAAACATTTTACTAACTAGTCATTTTTTTTTTCGATAATTATTTTTTCGACAAAAATGCGAAATTATTATCAATAATTGATTTGTGAATTTTGTTTTCTGGGAATAATGAAATTTTCGTTCTATTTCGTGGTGAATTCAAAATCGCACATTCGTCGTTTAAGCATATATACGAGATTATAATATAAATTTCTAATAGCTGTGCGTGCGTGCGTGTGTGTGGTGTGTGTGTGTGTGTGTGTGTGCATATCTTGCTATATCGTCGCTTTCATGTTTGAAAGATTACCAATTCAGTTGATTACATACCTGTGCTTCTTAACTGAACTTTTTGCACAGTTTATCTTTTTTTCTTCAACATAAAGGAAAGAAAGAGATAAACTATGCATGAATTTTAGCTGAAACAAACAGGTTTTATAGCTATGTCTTATCTCTCGCTCGTATTCTATTAAAACGCCATTAAAGAAATAGGTGATATTTCGTTTCTCGGTCATGGTGGAGCAAGCAGTAGTAGTAGAAGTAGTAGTAGCAGTAGTAGTAGTAGTATATAGTAGTAGTAATAGTAGTAAGGGGAAACGCAGTTGAAATTTCACGGTGCTTCTTACAGAAGTTTCTCTCCGAAACTTTTCGTACAAATACTTCTTACAAAAGTATATAGTTTTAAGATGAAGGGAGTCGCTTTGGAACTTTCGTGGAAAATCCGTCGAAACGGAGTTGATCGTTTTAATTTTAAATTAGGCTCCTTCGTGAACTTTCTGAGGAAACTTGTTTCCTCTTCGAGCAGCAAACATCGAAGTGTTTGAGATAAACGGACTTAACTCTCGATGATCCTTCGCGAATGGATTAGAACGCATTATACAGCTTTTTAGCAAATGATAACATTTTCATGTAGGAAAGAGTAAATCGCCTTTTTTAACGTATCTTTTATCTGTTTAGTGGAGTGTACGCTTTTTAAGGAAAATTTTGCAGACATAGGAACGAACATTTAGCATCGCGTGACGTAAAAGTAATTTTTTTCTAATTTATTTCGCATTATCTGCTAAAGAATTGTTTTTTACGAAGAGTGGAATGAACAGATCGTTTGTCACAATGATACCGAGTCCATTCTCATTTATCATCGAAAGCTTACTGCACGCAGGAATCAAGGTAACTTTGAAAAATTTCGCGAATCTCCACCATCGGAGGAGAGAACAATGCGGGCTATTTGAGCACAAGAGCGGAGATATTGAAGCTCATCGTGAACGAAACCAACGTGTTCCGAATCAGAGTTGTCGCGGTGTCTCGCGGTGTCGCGGCTCGTGGATTTCCCGTTTCTTGTTTACCGTTAACGAGAAGAGTGGACCTCGAGTAGCGATCTGCGAGAGATCTGAAAACCAACCCTTCCGTCACTGTACGAGACTCGCGTACACGCTCACGTCTTATCATACCGAGCACAGGGACACAAACACACAGCCACACGAAAACACTGTGTCGATTAATTAAATAAGCCTTAAATTTAGGATTAAGAGTTGACAGAGCGAAACGAAGGAAAAGAGAAGAGAAAAAGAGGAGGAGGAGGAGAGAGAGGGAGAGAGAGAGAGGGAAAAGAAAGAGAATGAGAGAGCATTGTTTATACATACTGAAGCACTCATGGTCCAAACATTACGAACGATCCGCAGCTTCAAAAAGGCGAAAAACGGCCCAAGATTTCCGTTTTTCTTTTTCTCCGCGATTGTTACTCGATCGATTCATTCCTCGGCGATGACAGCATTGTTGTATTATACATTCCTTCAATCTTCTTTTTCTTCTCTCCACAAATTCTTGCCGTTATCGCATTCGACGCTAAATTACGCCTGTGCCTCTTTCGTATCGCTCACCGTCTTGCTCGACGTTAAAATCTCCTTTCCTTCTTTTTTTTTTTTAATTAGTTTTTAAGCTTCGTTGTTACGGAGAACAAAGGAACATAATTCGAGGCACAAACTTCGATCTCAATCGTTCCGCGAGTTTTTCACCTCGCGGACACGATTCTTCTGAGGGTCGCGTAAACGCGCGAACGCGACGCGGCGCATCCGCAGCATCCGGAATCATTCCGGAGGGCAAGCTAAAAATGTCACACAAGACGTAGAATTGCGAATTGGCGTTTACGACATATTCGTTTTCGAACCCGTCAGACTCTACAACTTTTAACGACAGTGTCATTGATGGGTGCTTTCATTTGGTGACATCAAATATTGTTCTGTCTTTGTAATTGACACAGATATCGTTCTGTCTTTGATACTCGTGAAATACAAAGAAAGATAGAACGACGTTTGTGTCACCAATGTCCAGTTTCTACCAGTGATTAACTTTAATCTCGCTTCGATTTACTCCTCATCTTTTAATTCTTAAAAAGAGATGAAGATTAAGTCATCTTGAACTAAGATTAAAATTAAACTATATTGGTACTGTTAGGTAGAAACGAGCATAAATGGAAAGCATTCAATCTTTCGTTCTCATGACGGGTTACTGGAGCGCCGCGGTCGCTTCCGGTCGTTTACGCATGCCCGTGCGTCAAAGCCGGTGAATTAGAAATCGTTCGATTAATTAAAAGACATCTCGAGGGGCTAAGTAATTCGTTTATAAGCGGCCGGTGACACGCTTATCGGCACGTTTGTGGCGGGAGGGAGGAGCTGTTCGCCGCTTGCTAAAGCATTGCGCGCGCGTCCTCCGCGTCCGGGGGATCGACGGGGAAGACCCGTCGACGTGACAATATATACGATATATGTATTCTTTTTATCTTTCCTCCCGCCACCGCGTGTGAACACGGTAAAACGGAGCAGCGCGATGCGACGATGCGAGAGACCCGTCAGGGGAGAGGATTAATTTTACGCGATTCGTGGGCTTCGCGACAGAGGAAAGTTGCCTCTCCTTGAAACTAGAGACCCTTTAATAAGAGGCTGGACTTGAGAAAATCACTTTTAATTGGTCCGCTATGTTTTAACAATTCTTGGGAGAGAGGAAGAAAGAGAAATAGATAAGAAAAAGATAAAACAGAAAGAGAAAGAAATAGTAAATGTATGTCTTTCTCTCTTGCAGATTTTTGTTAAAACATATATATATATATACACAAAACTGCGGTTCGTGTCCAGACTTATTGAAGAATCTTTCTCTACTTGAAACATGGAAGATGCTCCCCGTCGCTCGCATCGTGGCGAATGCGCCACCGAAAACGAGGAGAATTGTCCGCCAAGTACGGCGAGAGAACGCATTGACTATTTGAGCGAATCGAGACCATGTACCTTGATATATATATACACGTATATATAGTTTAGTATATTTCCAGACAATGAATGTGCGTATATGAGTGGCGAGTGTGGCAGAATGCGTGTGTGTGCCAAAATAAGCCTGGATCGAGCGAGTGAGAAAGAGAGATTGAAAGTGAAAAAGAATACGAAATATATATAGAAATATATATACATGCGTACAGAAGAAGAGAATGTGTGAATGTGTACGAGCAGAAGAGCTTCCTCTTCCAAGGACACGTTTTTCCTGCCACGATCTGTCGATTTTTTAAATTGATCAGTGATAGTTCCGAAATGAAGGACAACACATGCGTATTTCGTCAAAGATAATTCTTCACGCGTTATCATCCGCGTTCGGCTCGTATTGGCCTTTATCTCTTGATAAATGAAGAAATGCAGTTCCGGCTTTACGGAGACTTGCGACGAATACGTAATCATAGTTAATGACGTTTGGAAAAATAGCGCATGAGCGCCGTTCGACAGATCGCCGGAAAAACATTGCTTTGGATCAGAATTGTTTTTGCACTCGCGCCCACAAATTCGTGATGTAGGACGTCGATCGATCGCCGTTACAAGTAGCGCGAGTAAAACGACATGTGTGTGAAAGCGACTTTCCCTGTTTGATAAATAAATGCGTAAGAGATTCCCCTTTTTCTCTTGCAATTTCTCAGAGGGGAGATATCCGCATGTTGGGATCCAATCATTGACGAGGAAGATCTCACGCGATTGATTGCGAACCTGTAAGAAGGGAGGCGTTGTCTCGAATTGTCCCCCCCCCCCCAAAAAAAAGAATTATCCGTTAACTCGGATGATTTTTTTTGTTTATGAAAGAAATTGTATAATCGAAAACGAAATGTATAAATTGAACCAATGAGACTTAAAAGATATGTACATATATGTAACTTTTAAGTCACAATTTTAAGAGTTATAGCTTTAAAAAGATTTGAACTGATCATAAAGGTTGCAATCTGCAGCAAGAGAGTTTTTAATTTTTAAGATAATATTATAATGATTATGATTATAATATTATACTCTTAAGATTTTTCCTTTGTCATTATGTTACATTAAGTATGTAAAATAATGCGTCGGTAAATTATCTAATCACTTGCTGAAGATTGACCGATCATTTATTGAGATTATTCTAAAAGGCTATTGCCGTCAAACATATGGGAAAAATCAATAGTATTACATGAATACATTTTATAAAAAGTTTATATTTATTTATGGAGATTTATATTTATTTATAGAAATTATATAAAATGTTCAAAAACAACAAATATTAATTGTCCAAACATTAATTTTAAGTTCGTATTTATCATATATGATTCCATAAAAAAAAAGTGATAAGTGTATTTAAAAAATGTATATTTAAAAATGTATTTACAAAAAATGCGAATCCAGAAAACAACGTGTTTCTTTTAATCGATTAACGCCAGATTCGTACATTTTCGATCATGGAATCGAGATTATAAGGATCTCGTGCTACAGCATTAGATGAGAAACATCAGATATGTAGATGCGGTTTCTCAAAATTAAATTGGCAACGCCATTGCGATATCGTAGAATTTTGCGACAAGATGAAGAAATTATCTTTTTCTGTGCACGTGTTCCTTCCCCCGCCCCTCGTTCGAGCACACAACCCTCCCATTTCTTTGCGTTTTTCTTATTCGTTCGTCCGTAAATTTATACTTTGTACTGAGCATTGTTTTTCGAACTCTGGTCTGCTTTAATGGGACAATGATATAGATACGTTATCGCGAGAATGAGAGAGAGAGCGAGAGAGAGAGAGAGAGAGAAAGAGACAGAAAAAGGAAGAGGAAAAGATAATGTGCGGTATCAACGCAAGTCGTTTTTCTTGAGAGCACGAATGCGACTTTGATAAGCTATATAATTACAAACAAGACGCGGGGACAAATTGAAATATGATATGTTTTACGTTTTAAAAGAGTCGATTGTTCTCGAGATAAACGGCTCGTGTGTGCGCGACTGTGTTCATTTTGTATTCGTGAAAATTTAAAGGATCGAGATGCGACGACAATCCAAGCGTGCGATCTCGAAGAACAGCGGTTAGCATTGTTGTAGTACGATCGGCACGATTCGCGCGAATTGGCAAGAGTATCGCCAGAGAAACTTGCGCGAGGTTTCCTTTTCTTTTTTCGTCGAGAATGTGCGTGAAAGAAAAAGTAAGAAAGAATGAATGAAAGGGAGAACGATAGTTAAAGAACTGCGAATCTAATAGGGGAAGTTAATGATAGTTGTAAGAATAGCGAGTCGCGATCTCTGTGATGATGATAACAACGTTGAGGATGGCAATGGCGATGATTTTTCCTCCCTCCGTGTCCCTTTGACGATTACTGTCACGGGCACGACGAGATGCAATTTTAACCGTCGAGGTTTTTAGAATACATAAGGCATAGATGATAACGACTGTAATCTATTATGTAGTATTGTAAAAGAAAAACAAAAAGCTAATACTTAAGGTTCTGACTGGAGCGCGTTAATAGGCATTATATATATTATATATATATGTCACGATTAAGAATTTAATTGTTTACAAGGAGGGAGCACGTCGGTCGACGATGATGAAGATAGTAATATAGACGACGCGATACATTTAAATAATTGTAAATAAGCAGATAAAAACGCGTAGGAGGGAGGGTGGATGCCCTCGAAAACAGGCAGAGAGGCAGAGAATTATTTTGCTACGCGAGAAGAGGAAAGACTTCCGAGAGTTTTGTGTGCGATTCACATTGACGACCCGTTCGAGCGATTCGTTAGATCCAAACGTCAATAAATGGCCGATTCCGCAAACGCGAGATTAAAACCGCGAGAATGGAAGAGGACGAAGAAGAAAGAAGACACAAGAGGAACGGAAGGTGGTGAGAGGAAGACTCGTCGTTACGCGCAGAAACGAGATCGACAGATCGTCTATTCATCCGATGACGATCCAATGTCAAGTTCGCATTTGTGATAATATTTCCAAGATCACTTCGGAGGCGAGGGACAATACCGAGAGTTGCAAGAATCGCTATCTTTGAACAACGGAAAATTATCCTCAACAACAGTGCTTCAGATAATTCGAGATAATTCGTCGTAAATACGGGATGAGAAATTCTGTCGAGAAAGGAAACTGAAAGTCGCCTTTTCTTATCTGTTATTGAGATAGGACGATTCGAGGAGAAAATGCGAGACATCATTGTGATGACGCGAGAGACGAGGAAGAAGGAGGGATACGTGGATGACCAGCGACGGCCACCTTTCGACGCGCATCCTATTGTTTTCGTCGCGAAACAATCGTCTCGTGCTTGCGCGTCCGACGAGGAAATTCCGAAGAAGAACTGGAAGTAATCGAGAAAGAAGAGCAACGGCGGAAGATCGGGATACGGATGACAAACTCGTCGCAAAGGATCATCGCAGCTTTTTTTTCTTCGTCTCTATATCCGCAGAAACAAGAGGATCGTCAAGATACCAAGATGCGGATGATCGAAGATCCAAGGACGAAGACTGTGACGCTCGGGGAAGACAATGTAACGAATAAGGTGAAGTTGGAGACTTCCTGGAAGCTGTTCGCTTAAATCGCTCGATATTATTGTCGAGAGGAAGAGAAAGAAAAAAAGAGAGAAAAGAGTCATACCTGAAAGGTGTGTTAGGGCGTAAACTGTTTGTATCGTACTTTGCTTTGCACATTTATAATACCGATGAGTTTTTCGAAGAAAGAGCTGTGAAGCAAAACTAAAGGGGTTCGATAAAGAAGAAGAAGAAATGCAACGGTATGGAAAAGAGGGAGAGCGAGAGTGGAGGAAGACTAAGGAAACGCAAATTTCTCGGGTGCGAGTGATCATCAAGATACGGAGCGAAGAACGGAGCAGCAAGTATATATGAAAAAAGCTCTCCGTTCGTTAGCAGAGCAGTATCTTGAGGCTGAATGATTGAAGTGGGTCTCAGGATTTCCAAGAAGAAAAAGAAACGGACCAGAAAATGTCTTTTTGAAAAGGCGCCAAAAAAAAAATTATAAGTGTGCAGATGAAACCAATGAGAGAGAAAGCGGGCATGCGTGAACGTATGAAAGAGGCGAGGAGCGTCGAGGGCAAGAGACTAATGTGAGAGAGAGAGAGAGAGAGAGAGAGAGAGAGAGAGAGAGAGAGAAAGCAGAAAGAGGAAGAGACCGAGCTTAAGAAAGAAGTGGAAGAGGAGACCGAGGAGTCGAACGATTTGGCGTGCAAGTGTCCGATCGATTTCGGGACTGTGGTAAACCAGGAGAACAGAAAGCAGGCGGAGTTTCGGTTCCTCGACCACAAGTCGTGGGAAAACCCCAAGCGGAGAGTCTTTATGCAAGAGAAAAGCCGGGGAGTTTTAACAGAACTTTCCGTCCCCGTGACTTCCAGAGTATATTTCAGCGCAGCGCAATTATACAGCCACTTACACGGGGACGGAGTTCATGTATTTCTATGTCTATGTGAGTCGCTTATATATTACGAGAGGCGCACATATTCATATCATTGTTGAACGAAGAAAAAAAAGGAGATAAAATAAAATGTAGAGGAGTGAAGAAGACAAAGTGCGAGCGAAATCAGAGAAGGATCTCTGATCACGGAGATAAGACAGAAATAGAAGAAGATAAGTTGCGGACTCTCGCTTGACGAGGCCGTGTAAATAGGTGTGTGCTGCCGCTTTAAAAAGAAGACACCGAAGAATCCTTGGAATCTACATATTCGAGAGGAGAACGGAATCAACATCTTACCGTTCACATAAGAAGCGAAGGAGGAAATTATCAGGATGTGGAGTAGAAAAAATTTTCAATTATCCCATTCCCTTATTAAAAAGAAAAAGACTCTTTGAATCGATTTACGAATTCTAACACGTGACTTTTGGCTGTCTTCAAGATTTGCAACATATTTCACGGGAGAATCGCTTTTTCCTTTGTTTCCTCCTCATGTATGTCCAGTTGTATTCTACTTAAATCAGATTCTTCCGCATAATCTTTCATTATCATTCAGACCAGACGTTCACATGAGCCTGAACAAGAGGAGGGAGGGGGGGGTTTTTAGTGGGTAGGCGATGTACGTATATCGAATCCCACACACCTCGGGGTACGGGCCCCGGGGCGTCTTTCGAAGATTTTCCCCCTCCTACGTAAAAAAAAAAAAAAAAAAAATTGTAAACTATTTTTTTAAAGGCAACGAACATCTGGAGAAGGCGTGCAAACTGTCCTTTTCAGGACAAATTTTCAACATATCTGGAAAATAATAAAATATTCTTCCTGTTAAATTACATTCTCTTTTTAGAATATTGCTGTGATCGATTGCGGAAACAGGTAATACACAGTTTTTAATAATACTACATTATGTGTTTATATGAACTGTACAAGAAGATTTCAAAATAAATCTCAATATTTTTTAATTGGATTTAATATGTATATCTAATAGGTACCCAATGTTTAACGTTAAATCCATTTTTTAATAAAATTTTGGCACGCAAAAAATTGTGAAAATTCTTTATTGTACCTTTGTATAAAATTTGTATAAAAATATGTTGAACTTCCATCTTGTTTGACATACTCTGTGAATTTTTATAAATATTTTCGATCTTAAAATAATTTAGTATGATACATAGTTTTATATTATCAAAACTGGTTATCATTTCTTATCTATAAAGGAAAATTTGCTATGTTATGATATAAAGAGAGTTCAATGTTCCAATTTATTTCAGTATAAACATTTACATACATATACATATATGTGCAACATATAAAACATACATAGCGATGTGTCAGTCTATTCAGCAAATAGCGCAAGTAATTGCGTCAATCAAAACTACGTTCAAAACAAGTGACGTGGAAATTTCCATATTTCAACATTCGCACGAACATCTCCAATAGCCAGTATATCTCTACAAAAGTAGGACATTATTTATGATCTTTCGAATGTATAATTGTTTCCTTAATTTTTACTAATCTCTTGTATTAAAATTATAAGTAACTTGATATATATGTATATTTTTATAATTGCTTTATAATATTATTTAAAAAAGTTCGACTTTCAATTATGTGATGTACGCAGATTATAATTGTATAAAATATATAAATATTTTTAATTTTTATAGATAAATTGTTTTTTTTTATAGAAAAGAACATCTCAGGAAAACGAGCTCTATTGTACTTATTTCACTTAGAATTAACAAAAAAGAGAAATAAATGTTTGAGTGATGAATCATCCGGATTTAATTATCTTACCTCTTCAAATTTATACGTAAGCTGCTGATACTTTCTTTGCCAGTCACCTCAACTTTCGCATATGTTACAGGTTTACCATCTGTGACGTTGTAGAACTTTATACACGCGCCTGCTCCATAAGCAGCGAATATGTCTTGATTGCCAATCATCCATGTTAATCCCACAATTGTATTGTCCACGGAAATGGTTTGATGACTGACATGCTACATTCATATAACACAATTATGTAATGTCAAAGTTACATTTAAAAAATTAAAATTAATATATAATAAACATTTTCGTAAAAATTTGACTACTATATAACTTTTTTCCTTCCATGCTTATTATTGAGATACTTTAGAAAATATTTTATCTCTGGTATTTTTATCTCTAATCTTTTGAATAAGTGAGTATTCGCAGAACAACAGTCACGTTTTGCCAAGAATAACGAGTTCTTAATGAATATCAGGCATTAAAAAAGCAGACTCATGTTTTGCTTAAATACTTGTATATTCAAAGATAATATATAGAATTCTGTAAAATTTCGATTTCTCTAATTTTATTTTTACGTAGATGCTATTTATATGCCAGAATTTTTTTTAACATAATTTAATTTACGTGACTCATTCATTTTTAATCTCTATATTCCATTACAGAAAAATTCAATTGAACTAAACAAAGATATCAAATAATATTCCTTATTTCTACAGGGTTAAAATCGTAATTAGAAAGGTTACAATTCAGGGTTGGGTAAGTTAACTTTTTTTTTAACTAAGTTAAATTAAAGTTAACAATCTTGAAAATTTAACTTAATTAAAGTACAAGTTAATCCATAATGAAATTAATTGAATTAGAAGTTAAGTTAATAAAAAAAGTAATTGAAAAGGTAAAAGTTAAATTTGATCCGAACGAACAACTAAAAAAAAAGAAAAAGAAAAAGTTTAATCATTTTACATAATTTTTCGTATTTTTCCTTTCTTAGAACCTATTTATTAAAGAATCACCGATTATTTTTGTTCACAAGTAATGATTATACAATATAAAAGACATAAAATTACTAAATTATATAAACTCATTATCCTCTCGCGTTGTGTTTGAGGATTGACTTCAAAAAAATCAAATTAAAAATTAATAGTTACCGATAAAATGTAACTAAATTAAGTTGAAAAGTTTAAAATATAACTAAGTTAAGTTAAAATATTAATGAACTTTTTAACTTAACTTTTACCTTTTTAACTTAGCATTAATCGATCCCCTGCTAAAATGATATATATGGAAGTTTACCTCGTCAAGATTGTATATACGGATTTCCTTATCCGTGGCGCTACTGACAAACAGATTGCGTAACGGTGAGCATTTAATGCAGGTAATGCTACCTCCGTGTCTTTCATATTCATCGATTATAGGATCTATAAGCGTGGCGTCTCCTGAAATTAATAAAAGTCTCTTGTTTACAATGAAAAATCGTACATTATATTATCCTGTTATTAATAGATGCGAACCTTCGATAGGAGTTATACTGTCCAAGCTACATTTATAAATCCCACCACATAGTGTTCCAACGATAAATATACTAGGATGCTTCGGTGAAAAGTCGAAGCTTGTGATGCACAGTCCTGCCTCCGCGGCGCGCTCGCTACCTCCGGCGCTGCGTGGCCTAGCATTTTCCACCGGATTACGTTCCTTGACTATTTTGAATCTGTAATGCGACAGAGATTGCATAAACGGGATTGCACGTAATTGAGATAATCGGTTAAACAGCCAGCAGTACGCACCGTTTGTGTAACTGAACAGTTGTAAAGTTAGCCGTCAATTTGTGAATCAATATGTATCCATCTCTGCTGGAACTCAACAATAGAGTTACGTCGTTGACGGATCTTGGTCTCCAGCATACTTGGGACACGCAGTCGCCATGCGTGCATACGTGCATGGGTACAACGGAATCATCGTTCCTGAGATTCCAGATCAATACATCCCCTTAAAAAATCATACAAACATTTGTCAAATATAGCTAGATGTAAATTTTGTTAATATTGCTGTTAATTGGAATTAACCCTGTTGCCGATAGTTGGAATCCTGAAAAGTACTATCAATATTTTCTAAATTTAAGTAAATTAAAATCCGACTTCTACAATGGTAAAACTCGTTAAAGCCTTGACAATAGGAATGCAAAAAATTTGCTCAATTTCTCGACTTCTATTGTTGACAGAAGAGTTAAAAAATCATGTTGTCGGTGGGTTAAAGAAATTTACAATTAGACAATCCGGCTGCGAGGATAGAGGGTTCCGTTGGATGATAACACAGCGTTGTAACACATCCATTCGTCTCTAACGTTCTGATAGGCACGTCCGTAACATTATCTTCCGCTGTGAGATTGTATAACTGGATTGTAGAAAGATGATCGCACCATGCTTCGTGATAAGTATGACTGAGGCCTACTGCTAACGTTCCGCCAACGGTGCTCCAAGATAAGTCACTTATTTTAATCTAAAAAGTATTTAATCATTTAATTTCTTATACGAATTGTATAATTTTATTAAAAAGATGTACCTGAGTGTCTGGTTCCTTCGGTGTGCTTATTTTTTTTAATAACTCTATATTAGCAGATGATGTTTCGGTTACATTTGGATTATAGTCGTCAAAAGCATTTGTAGCATAAGCTTCATCAAGAGTTTCTAGGATCCCCGGCGTGACTTTTTTCAGAAACTTGGCCAGTTTATCATAATCCACTTGTACATCTGTTTTTTGTCCATTCACTGTTTGGATCTGAAATTAATAAAAATTAATGTAATGAAATAAAATAACAAAAAAAAAGATATTTAGGTACAGTGTTAATTTTAGACATCTTGCATTCTACTTGGCACTTACAATGCTTGCAAGCATTATTTATCTTTGTTTAATACTGATAAACAAAAATGAAATTATTCCAAGAGCATTGTGAGCGTCAAGTGAAACTAAGCCTATAAAAATCAAACACAAGGTGTAGATACAAAGAGGCTGTTACAGCTTATTGATGTTTTAAACGCAATTTACACGTTTTTTTCAAGAAGTCACTTTGGCTTGCTAAGCGCAAATAGAATTATCTAAAAATTTTGGAATTCAAATAAAATCTTAATAACATACCCCAATACTTCTTGTCTCTGTGGTCTGCGTTTCATCAGCGGAATATACTATCTCTGTTGTTTGAACATTTGCGGACGTTTCCAATCTAGTAAAGAATGATATGGTTGCGTTATTAATTAGAACAAAGGATTATTTATATATACATAATAATAAATTTTACAATAATTAGAATTACAGCTCACCTCGCAGTAGACAATTCTGAATTGAAGCTCACAACGTCGAAGGACTTGGTGCTAAACATTTTTCTCGACCAAGCCTTTCCGTGTAATTTCTCTTTTTTATTAAACGTTCTAATTTATGTATAATTAAAAAAAGTTATATTATGCTCTTTAAGAACACCCGATCCGATTATCACTGACGCTACCAAGGGTATATTTATGTGGCATCAGCATCAGCTGTTAGACCATTCTCGCCATCTATACCATGTTGCATACAATGACTATGTACTATAAAATCAGATATATAAAATTTCTTAACCGATAACATAGGTTAGATTAAAGCAAGTAGCTTTCGCATCGTCATTTGAAGGAATATATTATATTTTGCGCTTTTCACAATGCAATGTTTTGAAAAATTTTGAAAAACTCATCATAATTTAAGAATGACGGTTGAGTTCTTACTCGAAAAATTTTAATCTATTTTATTAATGTTTCAGATAAATTATTTGCAGGTTTTTTTTTAAATTTGTATATATAATCTTTTTAAAGCTTCGATTTCGCATTAGTTGTATTCTTATGTGTATAATACATCACTTTTTTCGAATGTAATATTTACATTATATTTCATCTTATTCAATACATATTAATTGTATATATATATATATATATATGTAAATGTATATAAATTTTATTATGTTCGTATGTGTTTTTATTCGTAAAATCACTTTGCATAAGTAAAGTGAATAATTATATACTCGTTATTATATATAATTACTAGTTTTTCCACTTATTCGAATTGTCACAGAATATCGTATATAAAATTTATAAATTTCTTTGTTTCGAACCGTAAAATTTATAAATTTCTTTCTGTTTCGAAGTTCTTACTTTTCTTATAGTTACTTTGTTATAATAACGATTTGATAATGAAAGACGAATTTTTTTTAGATACTCTAACACGATATAAAATCAATGTTGGAAAGTTGACCATTACTTGTAACAGATGTTAGAGAAAGTCACTTCCCAGGTAGCAAAGTTTGTCATTTTGACGTCATATTTTGGGCCTTTATTGATTATTATATTGACGTCTTAAAATGAAGTCAAATTGACGCTTGAATGTCACAGACGATTAACATCATCGATGAGCATTTTGACGTTATATCTTGGGCCTCCATTCGGATTTTCCCGGATTTGTCCTAGTTTGAAGGCATCGGAGAGCGTCCGGGCGGGTTTTTCGAAGCGGTCCGGATTTTGTATAGTTTTTCATTGTACTCGTATTATTATTACTAAATAACAACTGCGCAAGCGTTGTCATGATTTAATATAAAATTTTAATATAAAAAATTTAATATAGAATTTTAATATAAAAAAACTTGGCGCCGCTAGATCAAATGGCGCAATTTAAAGATTTCTTATTCTTTGAAAACAATTATTATTGTATACTTTCATAGTTTGGAAAATATGTTTGGAATAGATTTGGAATAAAAAGGAAGTTATTTTTTTCTTCAAGAAGGAATTTATTATAAATATTATAAAATATTGAGTGTAAAATGTAGTAAATGCTACGAAAATATACTTAATAAGACATTAATAAAGTAAAAAATACTTATTAGAAATATATATATGTGTTTATATTTATCATAAATATTACATAAATATTACATAAAATATGTGGTGAATTTAGTCTATATTTTAATAATATTTCTAATAATAGAATAAAGTGTGTGTGTGTGTGTGTGTTTTATATAAAATGTTTATATAATATTTTTAAAAATGAATAGTAATAAATATTTATCATAAATATTTAGTGCTATCTGGATACTTGTAACCAGGATTGGTAAAGACTAATGTTTTTTTTTTTAAGAATAAAACATATTGTGTCTCTTCTTAAATATATTTTTAATGCTTCAAATATGCTTTAAGCTATAAAAAACCATATTTAAAACATATTAAAAATATCGATTAAGCATGTTTTAAACTATTTAAAACACGTTTAAAATATGTTTCTTTTACCAACCCTGCTTGTAACGTAACTTGTTATAAATTACTTTTTTTAGTAATTATAAGCGCGTGATAATAACACGTTACTTTTCAAAACTTTAGCACAACCTTAGCGATTAGTTACATTTATTATTAAGTCATAAAGAATTGCATTATCAAATCCGAGAAAGTAATCGCTTTATGTAATCGTGGTACAGAGTCCCCGAAATCATTATAAAATTTATATGAAATCCCTATGTATAATCCGATAATTACATATGCAACCACGAGAAATCATTGTGTATTATTAGATAAAATCGTTTATTTTACCAAATGACTTCATATGTAGTGAAGAAAATTATTTGTAATGAGATGAAATTGTATGAAATCAAATAAAATCATGTAATCTGTGGGACAATATTTCAGCTAATGGATCTTCTCAATCAAATCGTTACTACAAGAATTTAAAGTAATAGTTAAATTAACAAGGTTAATGTTATTTCCAATTTTTTTTACGAATTAGATTGTTAATTTCCTATATTGAGACAAAAGACTTTTCTTTACAAATTGAAGGTAATAATTAATTTTGTCCCAGATTGTTCTATTATAACAATTTTTTTTAATCTGTTATAAAATAAGAACGTTTTTAAAAATATTGTATGCAATTTGATATTTTTTATAAATTAATGTTAATTAGGAATATAAAACTCTATTTTTATTTTATCTCAAATTATTATTTACATATGACCACTAATTAGCATTTTTTATCTAAATAATATTTAAAAAGTAAAAATATAATAACGGAATAAAATAATATAATAATATAATAAATAGAATAATAACTAACAACGATTTAATTCGAGTTTTAATTTCTCGTGAATGTTTTCGGTCTACTATTAAGGTCAACATGCAATTGAAAATACTTCCTCAATGTTACTTGTTTCTTTCCTCGAAATATTTGGCTCCATATAATCATGATGATCATGACGTTTCCGATCACTTTGATTGACAGAAAATTCTAATCTTTGCAGATGCCGTCTTTTGGATCACAGGACAATCCGTCCGCACAAGCACACAGGATGAAGTGAATATCTTTAACTTCAATTTGCGTATTGTCCGGATAAGACAAATTGGTCGTGATAGTTTTAGCGTTTACTCGGCATTGTTCACCTTCTTGTTGGAACGGCATGCAAGCCGGTATTGAATATCTTGAAGGCCCTAAAAGGAATCAATAATATTCAATGCACCTGTCAAGAGTTCGAAGTGTACTTCTTTAACCGAAAATATGTATCTAGTTTATTTATGTTCCTTCGTTATTACAATGTTTTAAATATTATTATTTTATACATATACATATATTAATCTAGAAAAATATTTTTTTGATGTAAAGAGGCACTTTTTTCAGGGCACTTGAATTTTAATGTAAACAAAGGAAAAGAGAGACAAACCTAGCAAGCAGCATAAATTGGGTTCGCAGTCCGTATTGGTCGTACAGTTTGGAACGGTCAGAGAGGAAGAAGTCACAGGATCGATATTTGGAAAAGTCACAATTGAAGTGATGAGTATGACTACACTCGACATCGGCGACATAATTGTTTGATTAGATTTAATAATCTCTAGAAAAAATGAAAAATTGCATAACGAAATAATTCCATGAAATAATTCCAAACCGGAAAACATTATATATATTCAAAAATTTTTATTTTATTACAAATATTTTTATTTTATTACGCATATATTATTTATGATAATTATTTATTATAAAGTAAAAATAAAAAAATTAATTTATTATTAAATAAAAGGGATAATTGTTATATGTGTAAATAATAAAAAACGAGGGGTAATAATCTTTGCTTAAAGATTCTTGGTTGAATTGTTGATTCGTTCATGAGGTATGGGTAAATCTACAAACGCCCAATTAAAAACTTTTAATGAACAAATAACGACAGAAATATTATAAGAATTATAATTAGTCCTGTATTAGATGAAATATTTCTCCCGCAGGACTTCCTCGCGGAATTTTCGCGAAAATCGGCCGTGAATTTTCGATCGCGCCGCATACGTCATCGTGCGTAAAAAGACAAGCCGCCGCCGCCTACGAGTCTCCTTGTGCGAAAACAATAGACACGGACATATTACGAACCTGTCGTTATGAATCGTGGTCCACTGCTTGCCGCACACTGCTCGACGTATGATCGCGCGAACTGATGAACGCATCGTTTTATACCGCTGCGTTCTCTTCGCGTTCTGATGGCGTAAAAGGACGTGTTTCCGTGTGCGAGATGTCCGATCAGGAACAGTCGCCGAATGAAGCGATTTTTTTAGAGCGACCGCTTGTTGACTGAGAAACTATCCTTACTTTTGGAAGCTTGAAAATTGCATTTTTAATAGTCCCTGAGAGATTTTTATTAGTTATGAAAAGTCACACATTTGATGACTAGCCTGATGATTATATTAAGATACAATCTGCATGTTTTATAATAAAATAGCGATAGAGAGAGAGAGACAGTTTATTGAAAGAAAAAAAGAAAGATAATAAAATACACACGTGTGTGTGTGTGTGTGTGTGCGCGCGTGTGTGTGTGTGTGTGTGCGCGCGTGTGTGTGTGTGTGTGTGCGCGCGTGTGTGTGTGTGTGTGTGCGCGCGTGTGTGTGTGTGTGTGTGCGCGCGTGTGTGTGTGTGTGTGTGCGCGCGTGTGTGTGTGTGTGTGTGCGCGCGTGTGTGTGTGTGTGTGTGCGCGCGTGTGTGTGTGTGTGTGTGTAAAGAGTTAGTAATAGGCTTAATCCTTCCTGTAAAATAAATCTTCCTTAAGTGCTGTTTAATCAATCAACACTTTTTTTTAATTTTCTCCCTATTAGGAATTATTAGAAATTCCGTTGTTTGTTAACAAATTAATGAAGATATAAATATACATGAAATATCCTTATTTATAGTATTTACTTTTTTTATGGGTGAGAAATTTCTTTTTATGCATCCTTTCTGCATTTAACCGCATATTTATTCAAGTGATTTGCATTCTTAAGAAATTATTTAACAGGCTACTGGAGATGAGTTGAACAATGTACTTTTTCTATTTTATTTGTAATAACTTTTAAAAACTGTCAGAAGTTATGTGATGACTATATATTGTTTTAGTTATAATGAGTGCCTTTTAGTGTGTCGACACAAGTATCGTTTTGTTATTGTTACTCATGGAATGCAAAAAAAGATAAGACGATATTTGTGTCGACTTGTGTCACTAAATGGAAGACACCTGGAAATACAATATTGTTGCCTGTAATTACATGTTTGTATGATGAATAAAATTGATTTTATTGTTAATATAATTATGCCATTTATTTATGTTATTAATAAATAAATCTTCCTATTTTTTCTCTCGTTTGTAGAATGTAACCACGAACTTCTATAATTCTATTATGTACCTACATCCATTTGCGTGTGTGTGAATCACACTCTTAATATAGATTAGATGTACTTGACAATGAACAATATATTAGACTAATTGAAATGCTCAAAGACATTAGTGGGTCACACGCCGATGCGTATATCGTTACGCAATCGAGGATTCGAAGTTTCCAGAATGCAAATTAATAAGTTCGCCAATGTGGGGAAAATGATTTCTGGGAAATTTCAAAGATATCTGCGCATCTTTTCTTCAAGACAAATTATCTAACATTTAAATTACCTTATTGTGACTTTTTAACATCAGTTTCTTAATCACGCGTAAAATTTCTGTCTCTCCAAATCATGCTGTCTTTTTGTACGTCGATTTGCCGCAACGAAAATTTATTTATCATACTGTAATTATATAACTATTATACATTTTGAACATTTTTTCGATTCTGTATAATTCTTGGTTTACAGTCCGAGCATTGGAAAACTAATGTGCAACTACGTAATACATCGTTTTCTGCTATTGTCTATATCTGCAGGCAATAATAATTATAGAAGAAAGACCAGCTGCGGGGTATATATGCATATCCTACATTGCAAAACACTTACACGAGCGTCAGCGTTTATCACGACCTGTGTAATTACGTATACCTAGATGCAAGATTATTATAACTGCAAACGAGCATATATTTATATGTCGGCTGATGATGAGTTAAAACTCACATATATATCTATGTATAAAAACGTGACAAAAATTTAACACATATTAATAGTGTTTCATCAAGACAAGATTTCTTATCTTGAAGTGCATTTCTTGTCTTGATTTTCAAGATAAGAAATTTCGTTTTTCTTGTCTTGGCCATTTCTTGATATTGTATTTCTTGTCTTGAATTCAAAAATCTTGAATTTCTTGAAATTTCTTAATTTTTTAAGCAGGGCCCTTGTGGTTCTTTGACTACGTCGCGTCTAGGATTGCTAAATCTACTAGTGAGATTTCCAGGACATGTCTGAACCGGGAATAAAAAGAATTTATGTATTTTTCCTGTAAATTTAGAAAATAGTTTAGAAGTCTCGTAGTTTACTATGTTTAAATTCATGGTTTAAAAGTGTGTCTATAATGTTCATTATGCACAAATCTATTAATAGAGATTAAAAACATTTCTCAAATTATCATTTTTAATATCATGAGGTTACTGCCAAATATAACTATTTCAGATTATTAGATTCCTGAGATTATTAGATATAATTATTATTATTATATTTATTATTATTATAATTACTATATATTTTAATCATTCCTGATTTAATTAATACTATTAATAGAAGTACACAAATGTTTATACGTAGTATACTTTTGCCAGTAATCTCGCAATATTCATTTTATATATATTTTTTTACATAAATATAAATGTTAATATCTGGTACAACAAGGATGTATCGGTGAATATAATTTAATTTGGTTAGAAAAAAATTTTTTGAAATTTCTTGACTTATTGTCAAGAAATCTTGGTCTTGATAACAATTTCTTGTTTTGTCTTGAAACCAATTTCCAATTTCTTGTTTTGGTCTTGATTCAAGACAAAACCAAGACAAGATTTCTTGAATTTCTTGATCTTGATGAAACACTACATATTAATTATTAGTACTGAATGAAATATATGATTAATGTAATTAAATAAATATATGTTATATTTAATATTAATAATAAGTAATTTATTATATATTAGATACATAAATCACTTATTATTATTATTAAATATAACATATATTTTTATTTAATTACATTATACATATATTTTATTTAATAGTAATAATTAACAATTTACTATACATAATATTATTTAAATAATGTTCATTAAAAGTAACGTTTGTAAAATAGATCGAATTTGGATTAATCACCAAATTAATTAATTACATGATATAATAACTTTCTACATCTATCATAATTTCCGGTTTTTACTTAATTGTTACACCAAGCTATAAGAAGTTCATAATTAGTTATATAGATATATCTTGATAATAATTATACATATATTAGATTGTAATTATTATTAATTTTTATTATCATGTTATTAAATTATTATTATAATAAAATATATAATAATCGAAGAACTCTCAATATTCAAAAATTCGAAAGAAAACATAGGCGCGATAAATAAAAATCAAGCACGGTGGAATGCAAATTAAATCATAAATATATCATATATATTCAAAATTTACATAAACATCCAATAAACATTTCAGGTTCTCTTCCGACCATTCTCAGTGAATATTTTGATTTCTAATTTGAACTTGAAAAACAATCGATAAGTCGATTCAACTTGCAGATGCATTATTCATTGATGGTCCGAAACGTTTGAACGTTTATGTAAATTTTTAAAAACATCGAAAAATAAAAAATTAATGAATAATCATATAAAAAATAAAAATGAAAAATAATCATGCATAAAATAATAAAAAATCTACGAACCTATGAATAATCATATGAGCACATGATCGGCGCACGGTTATACATCGCATTTTATCGCGATGCTGCTCACTGCTGATCCTGTTGACTAGGTGTCGACGGCGTTCCTCGTTGCAGCGGTTAACTTGTAACGACGTGATAACTGTGGATAACTGGAAATAACCTGAAATAAAACCTCGTATTGCCCCGTGCGAGGCAGCTCCGTGTGCTCGGTGTATTATGCGGTGGCCAAGTTATAACTATTTATAAAATCAGCTCGCGACTGGCGTACTTCCTTTAAGATGATAGAGCAAATATTACTCGTGGCAAATCAGGCGTATTTCGCTGTTGCGTCTTTCAGGATTAATTGAGATCTCGGATACCTCGTCGCCTCCAATGGAGTGGTCCTGTTTATAAGATTTCCTGCTGCCGATACATTAAACATGGTAAATTTAACGATGAAAACATGTGTCTTACAGAAATCACATGTTCTAGTTATAAAGAATTGTTTTAAACTTTTCCCATTTCTTTAAATATATCTTTTGGACTTATCTCTTCTGTACCTATGTTTATGTCTTGTATTTAATTTTGTGTTTAATGACATTTCTTTCAGGCTCTTCTAGGAGCACAATTGGTCATCACCCTTGTAATGGTTAGTATCATACAAAAGTTGAGTCCACATTTTTCCTTTGCGAGATGGATCTTATGTTCCACAGGGTATGTATCTGCATGTATAATTATAGAAATGATGGATAGTAATAGAACGATAAGATCTATCATCTCTGTTTTTCTGTCTGCACAGATTGACACGATATCTGTATCCAACAGATCATCAACTCAGAGCATTGGCCGGTGTGCCGAAAGAGAAACCAAAGAGAGGAAAACACAGCGAGAACGGCAAAGTGGGAGATGTGTTTCACGTCCCTAGAAATCTAGACATTAAGCTTGAAAGTGCAAAAATAACTATTCTTGATGTAGTGAACTTAAAATATTATACAGAATATCAGTGGCTATTGGACTTCTCTGTGTATGCTATTATTGTTTATGTACTGACAGAGGTTAGTGCTCTTTAATTGCTACTCTTTAATTAATACGAATATTTGTCTCTACAAATAAAAATATTTATTCTTAATGGCAATGTTTTAACTAGTATTTATATTTTGTATAATTGATCATGTTTTATAATATTGTCTAAAATTTCTCCTTTACTACTCAACAGGTGTATAATTATTTATATCCAATCAAAGATGAAATTAATCTCAGTATACTATGGTGTGTGGTGGTTTTGGGCTTTGCGTTGTATCCTTTGAATTAAAATTTTTGATAGGAAATCTGTAAAACTTCCTGTTTTCCAAGGGATAAAAATCATGTTACAGTTATTGCTTCCTTATATAATTTATAGTAAAGTATTACTTTCCCTTTGGATACAATATTTCAAGGGTGAAGAGAGTGTTGGTGAAAGGTCCACGTGCATCGTTACTGGATTTGCATATCTTCTTATTGCTATGATGGTACTCATAATCGATGAAAATAAATTGGAAATTGGGTTGGAAAAAGCATATATGAGTTTCAATCATAGTGCTTCTCATTTTTTAGATACTCAAGGGCTTTCTTCGACGTAAGTTTAGATACTTGAATAAATAATTTTAAATCTGTTGCATGTTTCATTGGTTATATAAGATATTATTAGTAAAAGAATATTTCAGTAAAAGGTCTTTATCATTCATCAATTTAAATACATTTTTTAAGAATAATTTAATACAGTCTATCTAATATTAAAGATTAAATAATAATTATTTCTATTATTGTAAGTAATGTTTTTGTTTTACTGATAATATAGGGGACCAGCCTCAAAAATTGTTCTAAAGTTTTTTCTTGCTATATGGTGCGGTTTATTGGGATCTTTGTTTACCTTCCCAGGATTAAGGGCATCAAAAATGCATTGGGATACGTTAAGGTAAAATAAACTCAATTAATTTAATTGAAATATTGAATGCTGATTAGTATATATGGAAATAATTGCAGGTATTATAAAGATAATAAGTTATTAGTGCTAATAGCAAATATTAGTTATGCCTCGCCACTTTTGTTGGTAAGCCTATGGATTACACCTATAAGTAGGGATTATTTGACTGTTCGAATATTCAGTGGCATGACTGCTCCATTGTAAGTTGATGTTGCGAGAAAATAACAATTTAATATCTAAATAAATTGGAAAAAATTGAAAAATTTTTTATTACAGAATGACAGTAGCAAAGTTTGAAAGTTTGAGATTGATTATTATTGTTGTTGCCAGTTTATTAAAAATTGTACTCATGCCGATATATCTACAATCTTATTTAAATCTCGCCATTCAGAGATTAGAGATTCAAAAGAAAGAAGCTGGCCGAATAACTAATGTTGATTTGCAAAAAAAGGTTTGTGTCATAATATTATGAAATTATATACTTAATTATCTTAACTGAAAACTTTGTGTTTTTGTCGAATAATGAAACAAATTTCCTTTATTGTTGCAGATTGCAGCTGTATATTATTATCTATGTGTAGTGGCGCTTCAATTTGTTGTTCCCATAATTATATGTTTATTTTTTACGTTTTTGTACAAAACACTTGGTATGAAAAGTATTGTAAAATATATAGTTTATTTACAAAATATATACATATATTTTTATTGTTATATCAGGTGGTTTTACCTGGGAAGGCATCTTAAAAGGAACGTTGGAGGAAGAATGCCCAGCGGATGAATTACCGAAATCACTATCATCTACAGTTAATATTGATAATATTGACAAGACTGTTATACAAACTGCTGAAGAAGTTCAACTCGCGTTGGGTTCATTGAAACAAGTAATATCTTTAGATATTCGTTAAAATATTAAATTTTATCACAGAAGCTGACGCTTTTAAGCAATGGTACAAAGAAAATGTCTTGTTTATTACAGATATTTACCACAGATGTGTACAAAGGCGTCTTAGGACTAGCGACGTGGTGGAGTTGCTTCGCATTATTATCGACCAGTGCCATGGGCATGTTTTATCAGTCGTACTTCTCGAACATGTGAAATGATTTGTGTTGGTGACAAAAAATCCAAACGTCATATCGCACAAATTTTCATTAATTCACCGATCAGCCATTCATTAATTAGGCATATAACGTTGTTCATTGAGATACATATTTTCAGATTATCTATTTTAACATCTATCGCCAAATAATTAAGATAATGGCTATTGATAATGTAAGATTTTGTAATGCATATGGCAATAAACAATAGTACTACAGTTGTATTGTAAATAAAGACATTTTGGGACTTAATCAAAACTATAATCGTATTAAAAACATGATTATGGTATAATAATGTGTAACGTGTATTTACATAATATGCAAATAAAATAGAATTAAATTGAAATGTTGAATATTTGCAATCGTTTGTTATTTTCATCAAATATATGATTGAAGATTATAATCTAAAATATGTTATTGAAAAGATATCTTATATATTCGCAGTATAAAATAAATATTTGCTATGATAGAAATAAAATCACCGATTAGATACTTGAAATTCTATAATCGTTCATCACATCGCAATTAATACTCACCATACGCCCACACTATTGTTGCATTAAGCATTTCGAAAGTGACTTTCTCTGTTATCAGCGATCTTGATCTTGGAAGAAATTATTTTGTTTGCGGTCTTAATGTAACAAATACTCATTTTTTTCTGCCGTTAAAAATAGATGATACCACTGGTTGCGAGAACCTTGTCATTCCATGGCTTTCGTCAGTCATATTTTAAGCAAACTATTACGCGTCGTCTGATTACGATTCATGGATTGTTCGACATTTTATATCCCGGAGAAAGTGTCTCGATGAAATGATGTCGATCGGATGCATCTCACGTTTCGCACCAGCCGTTTCCGTGGTATATAGCTCCCCATGAAGTTTCATCGCGCCGTAATACCGTCGTGATTTTTGCCAGCGATAATACTGTTCCTCTTTATTGTACGTTACAAGATAGATCGCGCGATTTTTCATAATGTTGGTGAGTGAGGCGAACAGAACACATACTTTTCGTGTCTCATTTTTCAAGTGTAACGGAATGTTTTGTTGAAAGATAAAATTTTGAGAATGTGCTTTAAAAGTTAAAAAAATTTCACGTGGACACAAAACAAAAATGTCCAAAAAGCTTTCGAAAATACAAACTTTTTAACATATCGATAACGAATTAGAAAAATGAATTATTAAAGTAAAATGTATATATCGGATCCAAATTCAAAATTTTCGAGAAATATGTAAATGAATAATATTTATGTAAATGAATAATATTTATGTAAATATTGATTCTGTACGGTAATTTTTTTATAGAAAGTAATTATAACATAACATTATTAGATAACGATAATTTTTGTAATAGTAATTGACAATTACTTTTAAAACTGTTATTATAATTATATATATATATATTAAATTATAAGAATAATATTTAATTTTTATTATAATTATTAGCGTATTTTTGTTATAATGTCCTTTCTTTAAAAATATTTATTACATAAGTATAGATATCATCTTTCAGAAACTCACTACATTACGCTAATTAAATATCGCATTTTCCTCTGACTGATTTGAAAAATTACAAATTGCAGAAATACGCGATTGTCTTAAGTGCGATGTATTGTCTCGGCACGGCCGAGCCACCGATTCAAGTTGGGGTGAAGCCGACAAACGTAATAGGAAGTTCAGAGCAACATACCTCCTTCAGTTTCGTCCGACCGGGATTAACGCAAACGTCATTTGCATTCGCTGGGCCCAGCTCTCATCAATCATTCGCCTCCAGCATCGGCAATCCTCAGCTAATACAAAAGGTTCAGCCGAGTATTGCACAAGCCCTCGCCCAAAGAAATCCTGGTTTAGGTTCGTGCTTACAATTAATAAACAATATTCAAAGTCTTTTTTTATTACTCTAAGTATTTTTCTATTTTATAATTCACATCCAATCACAGCGATATTAATTAGTGATTCCTTAGTGAAAAACAAGTTGAAAGATCTTGAATTTTTTCCTTTATTCCTCTTTGCCAATATTTAACAAAGGAAGTATCATTAAATAACATCCATGTACATATATATGACTCACAGTCATAAGTATCTCATCTATACTTTCATACTGCAAGACACGCAACACACAAAAGTTGAAAAGCATATCATCTAAAGGGAGATTGAATGAATTCAATTTAATAATATATCTTTCAAACGTTATTACGTCAGGATATTACGCACTCGGTCCCGCTGCGAGCGGGATCCTTCCGAATTTTGTGCCCGGATCGTTGGTGTATCAACCCCAAACGGATCCCGCGGTCGCATTAACGTACGCCCAGCAATTGCAGCAGCCTCAGCAAGCGTACCTGCAAGGGTATCAGCCGAACGCAGCAATTTATCAATCGCAATTGGCGCAATTACTCGCCCTTCGTCAGGCACAATTGGCACAGGCTCAACAAGGACAGCTGCACGCGATTCCATTGGAACAGGTAGGTTCCATCATATGCAAATGTGAAAATTTAAACGATGCATTTATGATATATGAGGCCTTAAGTTTTCGAAGAACACACACATACGCATATTTTAAGGTATATTTTTGTATGTGATATTTTTTGTGACGATACAGTTTATGCTTGCCGACAATATTCGTATATCGCATCTTATTTCATCGACGTGCCGTCGAATTATCTAAACATTCTAAACTGAAATAAAATATACTAATAAATTATAATAAGTCATTTGTTTGAATAGTACTGACTAAATATTTACTAAATATAGATATATTTATTTAGTACGAGAATCATTAATTGGATTTAATAATTTTTTTGTTAAGTAAATATTTATTTGCTGTAAGTAAATGTTTAGTTGACACTATTTAATTAAGTATTTATTAAAATTTAGTACATTTTTTTCTTAGTGTAGTAAGAGATAATAATTCTCATATATAGTGGTTATTAAACTTTGATTGTTAAATATGATTTCTGTTAATAGTAATTGTGCACAGGTGCCTGAGGCTCAGGCTCAGTTGCAGCAGAAACATCAAACGGAACGATCGCAAAATTTGCTGGGTATCGCTTATTCATCCGCCCCATCGGTCGCGCGCGTGAAAGTCTCTGGAAACGGATACAAGTTCGACTTCTGATCCCGAATATTACAGCAACAGTACAGCGCTTATAACAAAAACAATTTCTGTTCATATAATTTCTCAAATACGAAACACATACATGCATATCTATTTATTATAAAAAAATCATATAAATAACTACATATACGTATTTTCCAGTACTTTGTATATTAAATTATATTAAATATAATATTTAAAAGTCGTATAATTAGAGCTATTTTGTTATATAAATGATTAGTAAAATAAAATTTATAATAGATGTGTCTCGCTCAATAAGCTCTTAAATAAATATGGTATTCTAGGCATTCTAGGTATTCTAGCGCATTATTAATCACTTATACAAACATATTGTTATCTCGGATGAAAAAAATTAACTTTGCAAGGCCCCGGGGGGATTCGAACCCCCGATCTCCTGTTTACTAGACAGGCGCTTTAACCAACTAAGCCACGGCGCCTACGAATTCTTTTTTGACTTATTAACTCCACAAGTACCTTCAATTGTGACGTTTAAATTTCATACTGCAGCGATTACCTCTGTATTATATTATATTATTAATCAGAACATAATTCAGATCGCAAATTACTTATTCTGTTAACTGTATAATTTACGATTGATAAATACATAAGTACAGAGTCTCTGAAAGAAGTTAAACAGAAGAGGATTGCAATTATAAATGAAGGAATTAAAATCAAATTAAAAATTTCACACAATAATAAGCGCGCGTAATCTGAACAGAAGTAACACTTTCTTTCCTATGTTTATTTATATTTAAAGTATCCTTATGCTGGATATATTTGGCACAAGACACTTTGTTTCGACTGCATCTTTGGATCGGGAATGAAAGAAAAAATAAAACAAAAGAGATCTCCCCGACGGGGAATCGAACCCCGGTCTCCCGCGTGACAGGCGGGGATACTAACCACTATACTATCGAGGAATTTTTAGTTGTGATTTCAAAATATATGACATCTATTAAATTACAATAAATAGCTATATAATAATAAGTATACACATTAAACGTTTATGTAACTGTGCAAAACATATAAAAATAATTAAAAATTTTCATTCAATTACGTTATCATAATTCATCGTATCAATAACGGATGTTACAAGCCAATAAAAATTGAATCGTTATTCCGCACTGACAATCATTAACGAAAAAAAAATAATAATTCCACTGACTTCCATTTTGCAAGAAAAAAGAATATTCAGTAGCAAAAATAGTGTTTTCCCCATTATTCACGCAGTCGGTAGGACTCGAACCTACGCTCCCAGAGGGAATCTGATTTCTAGTCAGACGCCTTAACCACTCGGCCACGACTGCTACGCGTACCTACTTGCTAGAAATTCAGATACCATGTAGCACAAATATTTCAACACACATCGAGTATTAATTTCATTATTATTATTATATATATATAAATATATATTACATTATATACAGCAATTGACTCGATACTAATCGTATTTTCAGATCCAAAATATTTAATATTATCCAATTCGGTATTCGCGATATAAGGATGCGCTTTTGCGTCATTGAACGGCGTTGTTGCAACAAAAGGCAATAAAAATGGCGGTCGCGTAAAAACAACAAGTTACACAAGACGTTGACAAAAATTAACGATTGACCCCGACGTGATTTGAACACGCAACCTTCTGATCTGGAGTCAGACGCGCTACCGTTGCGCCACGGAGTCTTGGCGGTGATTCGCTGCCGAGTAAGAAATACATTGGTATCTCGATAGATCAGATATTACGAATGATCTCATTTCTCATCTTACGTGTTACTGCCACGAACTTTATATCGAGCGATAATAAAAATGATTCTTGTAAACTTCTGGCGTATTAAAGTTTTTAAATGAAGAATAAAAGAAGTAATTCCAAATATCGCAGCTCTTGCATTCGAAATACAACTACTTAAATTATATTATGTTTTTTTAATAATATGCATTATATTTATACTGCAAAGAAAATAAAGAATGGCATTTGTGGACATAGCATCTTTTAAGCTTTTCTGTTTACGACGATACGCACGAGAACGTATTTTACAGACTCATTCGCGTTTCGCATTTGGCCATCCGATCCTCAAGCTCGAGGATACCCTTTGCGGCGTGATTCACATGCAAAAGAAACATTAATGCCCGTTTCCACCAATGTAGATTAACTATAATCTCGGTTCAACCTACTCTTCATCTTTTTCTAGTTTTAAAGATTAGAAAAAGATAAAGAGTAAGTTGAACCGAGATCAAAGTTAATCTATATTGGTGGAAACGGGTATTAGAGCAAGAGCACAGTCTTGCATAAAGCATAATATATAAGAAAATAGACCAATCCAAAGTTCTTCACTTCCTTCTTTTCCATAAAATAAAAGACCGATTGATTGATTTTCTTATGCTTCACGCATTATGCGTTACACAAAGTGCTGCGCTTCAGCCTTAAGATTACCGTGTTATGGATCCGTTCGACGCTAACACAGCCGCTAGCTCGACCCGAGTGTCCCGAGTGGGCTATACGATCGATACGTGGACGTGCGCTACTGCATCCCCCGCTTTGCGAGTGTGCGTGCCGCGAGAAACTGAACGCGCCACGTCGCACTTCGCAGCGTCGCCCACATCAGCCACATCGCCGCATGGCAGCGGCGGCGAGGCGAGACGATGCAAGGAATTGGTGCGCGGCCGATCGTTGATCGTCGTCACCCCAGCGCGGCCGGCCCGGCCCAGCCCGGTGACGAGCACGTGGTGCGTGCTCACATCCCGCATGCGAGCACCGCGTTATCCGGACGGCACGCGGTGGTAGGAGCTCGTACGGCGCAGCTGTTCTCCCTACGTTGAACAGAGTTTCGCGCGGGTTGTCTCGCCGAGCCCCTCCTGCTACCAGGGAAACACGCCGTGCAAAGAAGCGATCTCGAGCTCTCTCCACTCTCTCAGTCAAGCCGGCCGGCTCGCCGACGATGTTCCATCATACCTTGACTTTCGCCCGTGAGGAATTTTTTCAACAGGAACGCATGCGGCCGCCCGCAATCTCGCGACGCCACCGATAGAAGCGCTGGTGTCAACAACGCCGGCCTACGTACGTACATATGTACGTGTGCACGCACGAGATTATGTACTGGGTGTATCGTGGAGTTACGTGGACGATTGATTCTTCCGGAGAATTGGGGGACATTGGAAGAATGCGTAAAATAAAGTGGCACAGATGATTTCGTATCAATGTGCTTGTAAATATAGAGATAATGTATTCCCTCAAAGAAATTTAATATTGTAAATATTAAATTGATTTATAGTGATCACTTATTTTGAGTATTAAAAGCACTGTTGTTAGTATTTTTATATTCAAAATAAATAATTAATCACATTAACTAATTTAATACTTTATAAAGTATTAAATTTCTCTGAAGTCTATAGTTCTTATAGAAATCCAAATTGATACTAATCAATTTAATATTAAAAATTATTTGTTATGAATATTAAAAGCATTGAACAATATAGAATATATAATACAATAATATGTATATACAGTCTGTATCTTGTCCCTTACAGAAATTTAAAGGATGGTGATTAATTATTTATTTTAAATACTAAAGTACTGAGCAACAGTGTTTTTAATATTCAAAATAAGTAATTGACTATCTTCAATATTAAATTACTGTAAGGTACATTCATACAATAATATGATGAATGTAGACTAGATAGAGTATACATATAATACTATTATACAATATTGATTATATAAAACGGCTTTTTATAAGTTAATGCGTTTTCATATATTTACATTGAAATTCCGATGAATAATACACATTTATAATAAATCAAGATTCACACTAAAGATATACAAAAAATTATTTTTGTAGTAAGAAATGAACTCTAAAATAATACAGAAACGTATTATTAAATTGTTGTTTACATGGAAATATTATTCATTAAAAACTATCAAAATAAGGATTTCTAACAATCTATGTAAAATTCTCCATAATAAACGCTTTGTCCAAGCACTTTAATATTATCCGAATTTTACACGATAAAACTTAGCATCTCACGATACGAAATATATTCATACGATATATTTATTGTACTAACAATAAGTACGAGGATATCAATATGCATGCAATTCATCTTATTCATGATTCGTAAATTACGCGAAGTCGATTTTTCTACCGCGTCATCGCCACTCGTAAATGTCAGCAGAACGTCATCGCCTACTCCAATGTGTCGCGTGAGTCACCCTGTATAACCTTGTATATGTACATACACACTGCCTCGTTGCAGGTAGTAGTCCCCACTCCTTCGCGTAGCAGCTTTAATTTTAGGGGAAAACGTAATAACGTTCGATCCGTTTGGGAGCTATTCCCATGGTGGCGAGGATACGCGACTCGCGTATCGCCTAGTTCGACGTAAACACGAAGGTCCGAGCAACACCGTGGAAACCCACGGTTAAAGTCGGCATTCGCGCGTACGTCGTCGTAGTCGACAACACACAGTGGCGGCGGGGAATCGCACGTTATTAATGCCGATTTTGGGGAAAAACGGTGTCACTGTCCCCGTGAACGACGGTTCGCCGACTCCTGCGAGGCGTAGACGAGAGACGGCCGCGCGTCGGTCGCAGCCGCGCGTCGCCGCGCGCGATTCTCTGGTGCGGGCGGGCGCGACCCAGCGGGATTCGCGCCGTGCCGGCGCGGCGGCTTGCCGGGCCCGGTAGCCCTGCCGAAATTTCCGTCCATGCCGGAGTCAATGAACCAATAAGCGGTGGAAAGAGATCACCGTGGACCAATGGGATATGACTGCGCCGTGACGATGCTTAGAGGCCCGCGCGCTCTTCCTCAAAATTGTGTCTTTCCGATCCACGGCGAACAGAAGCGGCCAGGAGCTGCGAGCACGGCGTATCCAGCTGCGGCCACGCTCTCGGTGCTCCTACTCGGTGTTGCTGCGTCCCTGTTCGTCGCTCGGTTAAATTGTTGATTATGTCCATTCTGCTCGTTGACTGCAGATTATTCTTGTTGGGCTACGTGTAAATTAGCGTGTGGAGGACGAGCAGGGGTAACCGGAAAAATAGGCCGACGAGTCGTTTAGCACTGTGCGTACGACTGAGCACTTGATCGACTGCCTTTGGTGTCGTTTTCGAGGGAGTCGCTTGTGACATTAAGACGCAGCGCGTGGTGATATGTTACGTAAAATAAGTAGCGATGGCAGATAGACTATATGCAACGATATATAGCGACAACAATGGACGTTCGTATGCGGAAAGAATTTCTTTGTAAGATTCTCGTTCAATCTGTCAAATCTCTATAACGTATAAAAATATATTAGTTAATTAAGTTGACGATACTTTGTACATACTACATATACTTAATACTAGATTTTGCTAACTATTCAAATTTTTAATATCAAACAAACATTTAGATTATAAAGAAAAAATATACATTCATTGCGCACCACCTACAGTACTAATTCCCATTAGCCATTATATCAATGTTAATTTTTTATTTAATACTATATACTTTATTATTTTATATATATATATTATTAATATATCTTTTATATGTATATTTCGTAAATAATAAGTCTTCTTGTTAATTTCAAGATTTAATCTGTACAGTGTGTGTAAAATTTTTATGTTACCCTGAAATAAAAATCTTAATCATCAAGCTCTAAGAATTTTTCTCATTGTAATAATAAAGAAAAATAATTGACGTTATATTAACACCACGCAAAAATTAATGAATTTAATTAGTTATTATAACAGTAGTATTAATTAAGTTAAATTAATTGTAATTACAAAATTGTATATATGTATCAAATATAAACATACATATGCTAATTCATAATCCATTTGTGATACATGGATCGTCGTCATGATTACGTCGGTAATTTCCATCGAGCGGAAACATTTCGGACGAAAGTAGGTACCATAGGTAATACAAGAACGCGTACACCCGGACGACTTCCTCGCTCCGCGTGGTGCTCTGGTGCGAGGAGGGGCCAAATGAGACAACCCGCGCGAATGACGCTCAACTGTACGAGAGAGGAGAAAGGCTATCGTATTTATGCTGCCCTGATAATGCACGGCCTACGTACGGGATGTGAGCACGCACCGCACTTCATTGCGGTCAAAGAACTAGAAGAAGAAGAATATGTAGGTGCATATAGATGTGTTATACACGATGCAGGATCGTCACCCGAGATAATGCGCTTCTCCGCTGTGCGTTTCGATATTCATTCACCGAAAAAAGAATAATAATTACCAAATATATATATATATATATTGAGTAAAATAATTTTAATCAAATGTTCCGTTAATGCAACTAAACATAATTTTAAATATTTTTTTTTAATGTTTAGTAATTATTAGCAAACTGTTGATTATATTATTATATTTAGTAATACTTACTATTATATATATATATATCTAGAAAAATCAAATTTTTTATAAATATAAATAAAATTTTTTATAAATTATTATGTAGTCGGTTCATATTTCGATCATATTATTAATGTTGTAAGATGCGAATACGGAATATTCTGTGATTGATTTAATTGTACTTAAAACGATTTTAAGTCTTCACTGTACTTAAAACGATTTTAAATATAAAAAATGACTATAAATGCCGATCTACATCTACACACGAATGTCGAGAGAACAATATTTCATCTCGCCGCGAAGATGGACAGACGCGCCTCTAACCTTTCCCTATCCAAACAGAATTAAATTCTCGGTTGCAGTTTCCACGATTTACAATTGAACAATTATGAAAATACATTTCATAATTGTCCAATTGTAAATCGTGGCAAAACAGGTTTCGTAGCTTAATGTATTAAGTTTAACGAATAACAATAATAAATAATAATTAATAATATAACAATAAATAAGAATAATACATTATAACAATAATAAGAATGTTTTTCGAATAATCAACAGTCATGATATGCGAACATTTAGACAAGAAACATGCGCACCGAATATACTCCGCTATATGTGCGCAATTTCATGCGTCAATGTACTTGTGATTCCATATATGTATTCAGCTATTGTGTGTATTGTTCCTTAATTTATTTGTCAGGAATATTTTATCCAACATATTTACATGTGCATATCCACGCAGAATGCAAGTCATCATGATGACTCTAAAATGATGATTGAAAGTCACTTTTCAATCAATTACGATTCATATTAACGTCATTTTGATGTAACGTCATTTTGTTGTTCTGTCTTGGGTAATAACAATTTCATTTCATTTGTTACAATGTTTGTTACTGTAATAATAATAATGATAATAATATATGTATTCATAGACAGCTTGATGTCCATTTATGACGTATCGAGCTGCAAGGAACGTGTTAATTGGGCGTGGTCCGTAGTAGCATCTTTTGAATGAAACCTGTATCAGGATACCACGTGGCCTCGGAGCACACTTCCGTTCTCCTTTTTTCTACGACGTTATTATTATTGTTACTATATCAGTCGTGCGTTCCGTTCTCCCCTTCACCGTTTTATAAGCATTCAATAACGATCCCCTTTAACCGAAACGAGCAAGAATGGCGAGCCCCCGACGACAACAACATCAACAGGATCTCATCTGCTCGCAAGAGCATGGGGACTTCGCGAACGAGCTTCCGTAAGGAGCATATGTTCCTTTGCTCCGTACGTATTATATCTCGCGCTTTGGAATTCCGTCTTGTTCTCTCAAAAGCGACTCTCAAGTCGCAGATAATATTTTTAATTGCACGTTACATGAAAAACAAGCGTCAATAATATTTCGGCAAAAGAAATAAAACGGAGTTAAAATCCTTAATTGAGATTTGCACACTTGTATAAATTCGCTTGCATTATCTCGGCTACAAGAACATTCGTTTCATCAACAGACTTATGCGGGGTTTACAATAGAAGTCGTATAGCAGGATCTTAAGTCGTAGAAAATTGAACACAGTCGAATATGAGAAGAAAAATCAACTGTGATTGTGGTCAATTTTCTACGACTTAAGATTCTACGATTGCTATGACTTCTATTATAGATCCCGCATTAACTCTTCGCCTGGATGGCACATAATTTCTTATTGCGATTTTGCACTTTTGAGATGTATCCAAGCAGAACAACAAGTCATCATGACATCAAAATTATGTCAAAGTAACTCCAAAATAATCATTAAAAGTCAATTTTCAATCATTTACGATTCATTTTAACGTGACTTTGACGTTATCGTGACTTCCCAGACAGCACAGAATATGATAAATATTTATTAATATTCATTTTTTTAAATGTTATATAGATATTTCATATATATTTTATATAAAGCTTTATTCGAAATATTATTAAAATATAGACTCTAAATATTTTTTGCAATATTTATGATAAATATAAATAAATATTTTTAATAAGTATTTTTTAGTTGGATTATAATGTTTCATTAAGTATTTTCATAGCATTTACTATAACATTCATAATATTTCATAATATTTATAATAAATGTTTATGACCTGTGCAATCTAAGAGACCACAAAAATATATTTACAAAATATTTAAAATAAATCTTATATGTATTTATAAATATTTTATAAATACCCAGAGAGCACAAAGTCATCTAAAAGATAACTAAAAGATGACTAAATTGTTATAAAGATATCTTTTAGTGAAAGAATATAGTCAAGAAAGATCTCTTTTCGTTATCTTTTAGTATTTTGTGCTATGTAGCAGAAGTTTATAAGAAAATTTGTCATCCTCAGAAGGAGATGAGCATATCTAATTTATATTACGGCTACTTAATTCTTCAGCTAATATTTATGCGAAGATCAATTAATTGTTCTCGACGGGCAACTCTCTGCTCGTTCGACGAGCCGAGCTCGTTAAAGTGGCCCTTTCCTTTCGTAGATGTCGCGCGCACAGAACAACCGAGACGTTAACCTACTCGTAGCGCATGTAAGCCTGATAGGTGTGAACCACGGCGCCGCGTGCCGACGCAACCCATTGGACCTTCGAAGGAGACGCTACCATTGCGTCTCGTTAATCGCACGACGTGCGGTCGCCACACGCGAGGCCGCGGCTACGACAAGACGCGGCGCGCCATCCGCGAACGCGCGGGCGGGAGGGAAAAAAAAATGGCAGCGGTGGGATTCGAACCCACGCCTCCGAAGAGACTGGTGCCTTAAACCAGCGCCTTAGACCGCTCGGCCACGCTACCATTGACGAGAGATCGATCTCTTTTTTGGCTGTTCTCATGTGAAATATTCTCGAGGAAATCGGAGCGCGTTTCGTCCTTGATCCAGTTCGACGCGATTATGGAAAGGCAAGAAACGGAGGGAAACGCGAAAGAGAAGCAGATTCCATATTCTTGAATCTATATATCGTATCTGAAAATCTATAATATATGTAACGTATAGTGATAGTATTTTTGTATGTGAGTCTCGGTCCACAAAGCAAGATTGTGGATCTAGATTGATATTTTTTGAAAATAAGAGCTGGAGCATAGATTCTTACACAGTACATAACGCATAATGCATAAGAATATTCCTATCCATGAAATAAAAGACTGATTATTGCTTGATTTTCTTATGCATTACGCGTTGTGCAAAGGTCTGTACCCTGGCCTTAAGGCTTCAGTATCTCCCGACTTTGTAACCTTAGCGATAATTACATTCCCGTGTTTTCAGTAGTGAGCACTTTCTTATTTATTCTTTCGCTCTTTGTCCGCTTTTCTCCCCTTGTCATTTCTCTGACAAAAGAATCTGATGTCATCTGTTTCACCCGTGAAGGTCGCGTATATGTGCGCGAGTAGTGTACTGTTCCAAGAACTAAATATAAAAAAAAAAGTTATTTTTCTCGTAGCGCGCTGAAACGTGTGCTGTGTTTTATAGAATTTACAGCTTTATTTTTCTAAAAAAATACAAGACTCCTGTACTCCAATTCTGTAACTCTTAAGCGGGGAGCACAGACTCTTGCATAACGTATAACGCATAAGGCATAAGAAATTCATCTAATCAGAGTTCTTTATTTCATGGAAAGGAAGCAAACGAAGGATTTTGATTGGTTCATTTTCTTATGCATTACGTGTTATGCGTTATGCAAGAGTCTGTGCTCCTCGTTTTAACGATAAATATCAGTATCGTTATTTTGTTACACAACTTTTTTTATATATAATACTTCCACAACAATATGGACTATCAAAATAATTATGTAAGACGCTCAAACTGCTAGAAAGCTAAAATATTTTGCAACATTGCTTATCATACTTGAGATTCCTATGTAATTATTTTAATAGTAAATAAAATTATTTTGTTTAAACAAAAGAATCAATTACTTTACTTAATTACTTTACTTTAAAAAAATGAATATTAATAAATATTTATCATAAACATTTTGTGCTGTCTGGGTAATAACAATAATTCAAATTTGCAGATGTAACATAAAAAATATAATTGAACGAGTTCGGAAGATTAAGTCCCAATAAAATATTGGGAAATGAGACATTGATTCCGATTATCGTTTTCGTTGATTGGTCGGCATCATTCCAACCACAACATACTCCCTACCTGCGGACATTCCCGATGGATTGCGCTTGTGTCTGGAGTAAGTGGTGAGTAAGTGATCCATATATAGACGCGCCCCTACGTTCCACCAACACATATGCGCACCTGTCACGCATATATACGCAGCGCGACCGCGGTGGAGCGCACTTTTTGTGCTTGAGCTTGAGCTACGGTGGAGAGGCTCTGTGTACGGAGTACAACAAAATAATTTTCCGGAGAGGAGGCCCGACGAGACCTGAAGATCCGCCATGCCTGGACGCCCACTTTGGCAGGTAAGCGAAGCGCCATTTCTTGAAATCGGAGCGCGATAAACGGGCCGTATCGCCGCGTCTCTCTTTTCTTTAATGTGTCGTCCATTTTCAACTCCAATTTGACGATTATTTTATTACATTTTATTAGAAACATTTCATCCCGTAAATTATATTGTGAAAAGAATAATGTTTTGCAATTATAAATAGGAATAAATAAATTTGACAATTACTGTATTTTACGGAAAAAAAAAATATAGTTAATATAATTAAAAATATTTAGTTGTGAGCAATATAGAAACATCATCCGAGTTATCTTTATGTGATAGGAATGGTTGATACGATTTATTTACTTTGAGGTGTCAACTACATCAATGTAGTTAGGCGCGATCTAGTTGTGACAACCAAAACTTGGTTGGGAGATCATTTACTATGAATAAGTCATATGTGTCCGTATAGTTGCGTCAATCATGACATTATAAAGCATGATGTATAATAATAAGAATTAAATTATTAAAAAGAATTTCTTGTTACATCATGCTATAAATTAAGTTGCAATTTTAAAAAGCAAAAGCGACTCACCACTCTTACAATTAAAAATACGTATGTGTGAAATGCCATCATTGCTGCAACATAACCTAACCTAATCATTGTACTATGGTTCAAGCAACCACATAGTTGCTCCATATTTTATTATTTAATCTGATTGGCATCACCAGATTTCTGTGTAGACCAACCATACTGTTTTTTCCGTGTATATTTAATAAATATTTAGTTGGCAGTATTCAACTAAATATTTATTAAAATTGACTATATTTTTTTTTCAGTGTACGATTTTACAATATTCTACGATAGCTGTTTCTTAGATTAAGGACAACTCTATTTACAGATTAAAACGTTAAATGCTTTTCATTTACTAGTTCAATTATTTTATGCTATATATTAAATCTTATTGTTAGTTGAAAGCTTATACCTCGTTTGATAACACAAATGACAACAAAATACTTCTCTATAAAAATAATAACACTAAGTAAGAGATTAAAGTTGCGAGAAAATTACGAAGAAATATATTAGAAAAATTTGAAAAAAATTAATTTTTTTTAACTTTTTTGAATTATAAATTTTGTGCGTAACAAATCAAGGCGTGCTTAAAAACATGCATTGAAATTAATTTATACGATTAATTTTTATTTGGCGGCAGAAATTTTATAAATATCTCGTAAACAAGATTCCAGATTACTCTACTTACTGCTCTTACATATTTTTAAAAGCCTCCGAAGGTTTGAAGAAGAGACTTTTCTATTTCGAAGCACTGACTCACACTTACGTCAATCCGTAAGATTTTCGCCGATTTACGTATTAAGGCGCTCCTTTCAACATTATGAATCATCAACCGAGATTTATCATCGTTCGTGTTCCCTTTAAGAAAGCAAATAATTTTCAAACGTACTGTCGAACGAGAAATTATTTAAAATACGCGCAAATAATCTTCTTCCGAGTCTTCTTTTTAATATCAAATTTCAAGAGTAAACAAATCTTTATGCAATACTATGTAAATCACGCTAGTAGATCGGTAATTAATGATACAATAAAAATACTATAATCATAATAATTATATTGATTACATATATCAACAAAAATTCTTTTAAAACGCCAGCAATTGCTGACGAGGAACACGTAAGAGATTCTTTTCTCGCGATAGAGCGAGAATTTCCAGAGAAACTCCATTTCGGAATAAAGTGATATTTCGTGACCTGGGTCCAGCAGCGGTCGCCGTGTATGCCACGGCGATCCAGAAATAAACTGAAAGGCACTCGGATTTGCCAAGGAAAGCAAAAGTTATATAGAAATTAAATTTTACCGCGCCAGAAACACGCACGTTGGCACGAAACGAACTTATTAGCTTCCAGGAAAAACTCAGAAAAGCGTGTCACGGATGACGTGATCGCAAGTTCCTGATTTATTTACAAACAGTAGATATTTTTATACCAGCGTGGGTGCAAAGAATAGCACGACGCGAGGGAAGATAGACCGCGATCATGGAAGATGGACACAGAACACAAGAAAAATCTTTCGTTTGATATGCGTTGCAGCGCATAAAATAAAACACAATGACAAAACACTATGCGTTTTAAATCCAAATACATGGTATTTTGTTTATTGAAAAAGTTTGAAACTAGACCATCTTCAAGTGTTTAAAAAATAGTGATAAGAATAAAACGTTTTAATATCTTAAAATTAAATGCTTCTTTTTATTTTTAGTGTGCCCAACTAGATTTCTTTCTAATAATTGACAATTATGCTATAAAAGAAAAATATACGTAACAGATGAGAAATACGTCGGATTTTATTTTAAAAAATATCAAATTCTTTATATCGTACCTTTTTATTTGTAAACTATTATATTTGCGTTAATAATTGCAACTCTCCTCAGCGACATTTTGATTCAAGATGGTATTTCAAGTTTAATTTTATTACCCTAGAATTACTAGTGTATGAATATTACATGAAATTGGCTTAATTCCAAATGCAATGTATTTCTAAGGCAGTATTTCTAAGACAGTTTCCTCGATCATTACATTCATTTGCCTTAATCGTTCGTACCATTAGCATAACTTTCCGAAACTTATTTAGTCCATATATTTCCATGACGCATTTTAAAGCAGTGATAAATTTTACTTACAGAATAGATTACGTAAATTAACGAGAATGAGACGGAAGTTACAGAAAATAATGTAATTTTCTGAAAGATGTATATAGATTCATTTATTCATAAATTACACACGTATATAGTTCGAATAATGATACAAATTTGTAGAGTCTTGCTAATTTATAAAAAAAAGTAGAAATTTATAAAGTTTAATTTATATAAGATAGATGCATTTATGACATAATTTAAAATCGCAAAAGATTATAAAGATAAAGCTGGTAATCATATTGTAAAACTTAAAAACTATTTCTAAATAGTATCCTAAATTTATAAATATTGATTGGATCTTTTGACTGTTAGTAATATAATGTTGAATTGCGTGTATGTGTCATGTAGTTTGTGTTTATGTGTCCATTTAATTGTGTAAACGGGACTATATTGTATCTTTTAATTTTTAGTTTATCTCTTTAATATTCATATTTTCTTTGACACATTTTATTATATTAACGTAATAATTTATTTCGAAATCGGCAACGAATACGAATAATGTATTATATGTAATTGCTTGTATTTGTATAATATACTGTATTACGTTTAATATAAAAGTTCCGTGTGATTGTATATACATAAAAGTTGTTCGTGTAGACGATACATTGTTTGTGTATATATGTAATGAAATTAGGATTTTTCATAAAATATAAAGCGCATCTATACGATATCATAAATGACACACACAGACAGAGGAGTTCGGACTTACATTTACATGCAAACTACAACTGTTACGATTTCGTATAAAAAATATATTCTTCCATGACTAGATAGAAAATTAATATTGCTATACATTATTAATATCTGATATAGAAAAAAGATTAAAATAATGAATAAAATTAATAATGAGAATTAAATAATAAAAAAATTAACTGTTAAACATCGATATCTAAAGATTGACTAAAAAAGGTAATAAGTGAAGTTAGTAATAAATATATTGTAGAGATGCGTATATATTCGCGACAATATGAAAAAAATGATTATTCTTATAAAAAAAGTAGTATCAACACAAATTATTCGATCTCATTTATGCCAATAATAATCGATGATAAAAAACAGATCGATGTTATTTGCAACTTTTTATGGACTTCATGAATTTGAAAAATATACTTTAAAGCATAATATCCTTATTATCTCGCACACATATTTAATACGCGCGGTTAAAAATGCGATTTATTTTAATGTTTTTATTGTATCATACTCCGTGTTCGATAGTCTAACCAGTCATGTAGACGTATATGATACAGATGTGTGTTAATTCATTTCTATAAAAAAAATTTACATATGTCGAGTATTTCCAAAGCCACCGTGACCAGACTGACTGGCACCCTTATTATACCCCATCTGAAGACCCAGGTGACCCTCGCTAGCACGAAGTTGATCTTCAGTGAAGGCTCTTTTGTTCTCTTCCGCCATTTTCGGTCCTAAACTTGGCCCGGTCCAGTCATGTTTCTGCGTCTATTACAAAAACATTTACTCCAATTAAATTTCACAAATACTTATTAACGATTAGAGATGTAAATGAACTGTGGCAAATTATGTCTGTGCTATGCTGATTTTACATGCATCAAATGGAAAGTTTTAACTCTTTTCCTTATATATAAAAACTTTTATATTATTTTCTATATTTAAAATATGTAAAAAGTATTGTTTATTTTTTTAAGTTAATAAAAGACCTGATATTTTCTAAAAATTTAAATATAAATATTCGTTCCAATAATATTCGATCGAAAGTTCCTTTATTATATTCTTTTTCTTTATATCACGTAAATATATTGTGAATAATAGATATTTTGTTAGCCTTAATTATGATTTTAATAATCAATCAAACTATTATTTCGAACTACTTACGAGTCTGCCTAAGGCATATAAGCAGAGGGTGACTTGAGGGATGTTGCGTTTCTCGAAGAGATCCGCGGTTTGAAAAATTTCTTCTTGCGGGACACCGTAGTTTTTGATCGCCGCTTGGAATCTATTGACAGTAGTAACAAATATAAAGTCTCATAAAAATCGTTATGCGAAGTAAGATAAAGGAAGATAGTTTTCTCTCGCTTACCTTTGAATATTTTCCATAAGCTGGAAATTGGTGCCCTTACTTTGAATCTTTTTGACTGATCCGGGCGCAAGTTTGTTGATTAAATTACAAAGGATCACACCATCCTTTAAAATGTCATCGTAGTTTCCTGATGGGAGCTTCTCGCCTAACACAGCTTCGATCCAGCCGAGGACCTCGGCTTCCTGTTCTTTATTACGAGCCTGAAAGGATGTAATGTAACTATAATATACATATAAATGAACTTTTCATACAAACGCGTATCACAGCGATATTATTTTTAACATTATCTTTCATCTCATTGCTGTCTAATCCTCATTTTTACCAACGTAGATTAACTTTAATTTCTGTTGAATTTATTCTTCATCTTTTTCTAGATTTTCTTTCTAAAAATTAGAAAATAATAAAGAATGAGTTAACCTCAAATTAAAATTAATCTATACATTAGAAATAGGCATAAAATTTTTTGTAGAAATTCCCACGCGGACTATGCATGTGAGCATCGTAAGCACTTAGTGGATGTCTTAAAAATGACTGTATCAGAAATAGACCGCGGTGAGTAGCGGTGTAGGATTACTCGCGTAAAGTCCAACATCGAAAATAAAATACGGCGACTGATGTCTTGGCTTTTACGAAAACTGGTAAAACGGTGTTAAACTATCGAACATCTGTCTCGCTCGTCCGCGTGAAGTTAATTTATATAAATTGCAATTTTGATTCACATATCTACTACACTAAAGAATTCTCCGAAGGGATTGATGCATAAGTTTTTATGTTAAGAATGTATTATTATAATATATTTATATTATATTATAAATGTTATTATTTCCATAAATAATGATATTATATGTGCATTAAATCTTCGCATAAAAAATAATAACAACATATATCTATTTCCGTATGATTGTACATTAAAAAAATGGTTTAGTAATAAATAATGTTACCAAACCATTTGATAACACTTACTAATATATGGATAAATATTTAGGAAAGTAAAATTATTTTTGGTTATATTAACCAAACGTTTAATTGGTATTATTTCATTTAACATTTGGTAGCTATTATCTCTTTTTTTAATGTAATTAGTTCCTCTTTAATCAGACACATAAATTTCACAACAATTTCACGGCAAATGTTTCGTGAAAAACGAATAACATCTTAATAGCTTTCACGAGTTCCGAATTTCTAACGTTCACACGAGACGATTTATGACCCGAACAGCTGCCTGACGTAAATGGAATCTGGCATCTCTCAGTCGAAGCTATAAATCAGTATTTATAGCAAAATTAAACGGCAACTCTAAAAAGCCGTTGATTCGAAGCGGATTCGGCGTGCGATAAACACCGTTGTGATTGTTTCGCGGCTCGCAATTCGCTCATCCATGCGATATTTTGGGAGATGTTGTTTAGATATCGACGATATAGATACAATGGACTTATGCAATTTTGTAGTAACATTGCGATCGCCGTTTGGGAAGCGCAGTTGCACAAGTATAATCTATATCTCGGCCATGTGGTTTCAGCCAAAACTGTTCCGAATATAATGAAGGCGACTTTAATTGAGCGCGATTGATGTGCACGATATATTATGATTCGCTCATGATTGTGCACGATAAATGCACGTGTAGTTATTTTCAATCAGTTATGCTCGTTTCTACCAATATAGATTAATTTTAATCTCGCGATTCAACTTACTTTTTGTTTTTTAACTCTTAAGAACTAGAAAAAGATGATGAGTTAATTAAACCAAGACTAAAATTAAACTACATTGATAGAAACGGATATTAATGTAATTATTTTTAATTTGACAATATAATGTATTACATTTGTTATGAATGTAACATTTATTAACAAAGTAATGGTATTGCAAAGCTAAAACTTGAATTTATAAAATCGGAATTGTGTAAACGTCGAGCAACAAAAAAAAATTTCTTTTAAAGACAGAATAAATATAATACGAATCATGTCCATAATAATCATGTTCTGGCAAAAAGTTGGCAATTTTCGCTGCGCTGATGTTGGCCATAAGATTGACGGTAACCCAAACAACACACAATATTTATAAAATATTTATAAAAAATATTTATAAATATTTATAAGATTTATTTTAAATATTTTATAAATATATTTTTGTGATCTTAGATTGCACAGATCATAAACATTTATTATAAATATTGTGAAATATTTATTGTAAATGTATAGTAAATGCTATAAAAATACTTAATGAAACATTATAATCCAAGTAAAAAATACTTATTAGAAATATGTAGTTATATTTATCATAAATATTACATGAAATATTAAGTCTATATTTTTACTAATATTTCGAGTAAAGCTTTATACAAAATATGTATAAAATATCTATATAACATTTAAAAAATGAATATTAATAAATATTTATCATAAATATTCTGTGCTGTCTGGGAATGTCTTCGAATTTGTATGCCGCGAAGCCGCGTCGACTTAGAATTTCCAACTTCTTATCTGCAAAGTGTCAGACCGGCCGAGGCAACGTGTTCTCCGTCGCATCCACTCGAGATGATATTTTAAGATCCATTTTCAAGGGGAGCGGCTTCCGTTCGTGCGAGCGCGCCCTCGCCGTTTCCGAGGACGTTTCGACGTGACACGGACGCCGCTCACTAAATTTAAAGTTGAATTAGATGGGCCCTCGTAAGATTCACATCTTTAGCGAATTGGTTGATGATAAATCAAGTCGCGCACCTGTGCCGACTTGATTTGTTGCCAACCAATGCTGGAGTGTGCATCGGCGTGTTGCCTCGACGCATGAATCGGACATTACAATCGAGGGTAAGGTAGCGGACAGAATTCAGGAATTCCACAGGATTTCCGCATACGCGGGATTTCATAAATCCAGAGCCATTTATGTAATAAATTACGATATGAAATAAGGCGATATGAAATTGAACCGTATAATGATTAATTCGAACATGGAGATGATAAACGATGATCGTTAAATAAACGAATAAAATGAGCTAGGATGTATTTAATAATGAAAAAAGGAAAGGAAATGTGTAAATTTATCCCAAGCAGAAAAACAAATCCATTATGATATTAAAATGATGCCAAAATGACTCCAAAATGATTAAAAGTCATTTTTCCATCATTTCCGATTCATTTTAATGTCATTTTAACGTTATCGTAATTTGTTGTTCTGCTAAATCTATTATTTTAATAAATCGGCTATTTCAGATCTTTATAAATGCACATAACTTTTTAACCTTTTTACTTTTTATAAATGTAATATTTTTTAATTTTTTAAATAAACAGTCTGTCTATATCTAACGTATTAACAGATATATAGACGAATAACATTGATTTTTCAAAAATGATATAGTTTTTGACAATAATTGATAATTTAAATAAAGATTAAATAATATTGCAAATTTTTTGTGTAAAGAAGACAAAAATAGTTACTAAGCTTCTCTGTAACAAACCGCGCCCAAATTTATTGAAACTCATCTTTATATAAGCTACCCATTGATTCACTATACATTTGTTTTGGTTCTATAGCATTTTGAGATAACATTGAAGAGTATGCGTTGCATAACGTTATTTATGTTAGGATATAAATACACCGGATGTAGACTAGAAAGACATACATCAAAGAAGAACACTGACGTAAAACGATGTATCAAAATGATGGATTGAATCGCAACCTTAAATAAACGTAAATTAATAAGAGCTACGAGCCAATTAATGATATATTTAAATATTAAACAGACATTTCGATCTTTTGTCAGGCCATCTTCAATGTTTACAAAATTTAGAAAATTAAACGCAACTATAACTACGGTAGAAGTTATACGTTAAAAGCTTTTGAATGGTCGATAGTATCGGATTGCTATAATTAAACAATAAAAATCATATTTTTATAATCCATATCGATTACAAGATATATTCATAACAACATTACAGAATGTTAGTATTAATTATTCCTTTATTTAAAAAAAATATGTGAAAGTTCTGATCATGATTTTCACGTTTCATCGATGTCAAGTCATACACTGCGTATTATTTTACTTGTATAAAAAAATAGATGTATATTAAAATGTGAGTTTTTTACTAGGAATGTCACATTAGGATCAAATCGCGATTAATCGTCACCGGAGTGTAAAAAAAAGAAGTAACGTCTCTCTTAGAAGGAAACGTACCGGCATTCTGTTGCTGCGTTGTTTCCTCGACGACGATGACTTTTCCGGATTGCGTATGACTTTGAAACTTCGATGATGTCGAGTAGAAACTAAATCGGACGCCGCGCGTCGCGACGCTATATGGCATCATCCCCTCCGCCGATACTTAAGTGTTTTTGGCTTGTTGCCTAGTTTTTGGGTGGGTATTCCCACACCCCCGCTCGTAACCAGATTTTGACATCGCGGCCCTATTTACAGGACGCGGCATGACCCTAAATTAAATTACGATTCACGTTTGGACAGATCCGCGGGAAAGCTCTTGGCATTGCAGACGCATCGTATTTTATATTATATTTTATAACAGGCACTAAAAGCGACGAAAACAAAACGGTGACAGACGAAGATTCCGGTAAGAAGGAAAAAACGAAAACCAAATAAATGATTTTATTCGTAACTTCCAGACGATATAAATTTCACGTGTGAGATTTATTAGAAATATGAATAAGTTTACACTAAAAAAATATCCTAAATTTTAATAAATATTTGTTTGAACAGTACTGACTAAATATTTATTAAAAGTAAACATATTTATTTGGTAAGAATCATTAATTTGATTTAAGATGATTAATTTGACATTTTTTTATTGAATAAATTTATTAATTTTAAATTTTCAATAGTTAGTACTATTTATTTAAATAAATATTTATTAAAATTTAATAATTTTTTTCCAATGTATCTATGAAATTAATTAAGAGATCAATATGTGCATAAGTGTACAAATGTATTTTTTTCCACTTATGGAGGCTACTTTTAGCAGAATTTCGTGATTTGACAGTCAGAAAGTTTTCTTACTGACAGCTGCATGACATCTGATGTCGCACTCTATTTTTAGTGTACATACACGTGTGTGCTATGAATCTTAATCTTAAATATTCGAGCGCTTTAGCGTTAATTGATTAAATAGTTTAAAATGCATAAAGGATCAGTTCAGCAACTCGCAAGCTTATATACAGCTTGCATTATCGTGTTCGGTTTAGATCGCATATCAGCCATTATTTTTGCACTTACAATCAATATAACACGTTTAAAGAGCGACAGAAAGAGAACGAATTAAAGATATAGTCTTAAAAATATTTAAACTTCATTTTGCACTTTAAAAAGCAACTTAAGATGTTTTCGCGAACATTAGTTTATCGCTTAATATTGAAATAGATAAAAATAAGACATTTACCTTCAATAGGGCATTTATTTTTACAGAATTGTCTAAATAGATGAACAAATAGCGAGATATAACAAGAAGCAAACTCAAAGCTGCGCATTACGAAATATCGCTTGCGACTTTTAACGAGTTCGTCATCTTATGGAATATTTCCGCGAAACGTAAAAAATTCGAACAAGTGGGTGCAATTTGCCGTGTATGTTTAACATACGTGGACATTCGCCAGATGGAAACGCCGATATGTGAACGTCATAATTTCTGGACTTCGTCCACTTCGAAGGGTGATGCCACCGCCGAGTTTAGATTTCGTCAATCGTCGCTGTTTCCAAGTAATACAACGGATCTGCGTAAACGTCTGGAGCGACTTACTGATGCGTCCGTCTGTTCGAAATATTATATATAAATGCGATAACAAATGGCACGTCGTCGATAGTTTCCCTCACAATAAATGATCTGTGTAAATCGTGAGACATTTTAGAAATATATTCTTGGGTACTGTGACGCGATAATAAATGTACAAAACAATAGACGTTTGAAAAAAAACTTATAGATATACCCAGACAGTACAGAATATTTTTATGACAAATATTTATTAATATTCATTTTTTGAAATGTTATATAGATATTTCATATATATTTTACATAAATCTCTGTGATAAATCTTTTTTTATAATTATGTTCAAAATCTAACTCGTACTGAAGAAGACTCTGTGAGTTAAAACGTTTTGGAATTATATTATTTATTTATTAATTAATTAATTAAATTGCAATCTCTTAAACACCTTGATTACTTGTTTTTGGTCGTTATTAAAAATTTTGATTGCTTTGCAAATTATCGAGCGTTATTATATTGTTTATTCATAATAAATGTTTATGATCTGTGCAATCTAAAACCACAAAAATATATTTACAAAATATTTAAAATAAATCTTATAAATATTTATAAATATTTTGTAAATATTTTATAAATATTGTGTGCTGTCTGGGTACGAAGTAGAATAATTTTTTATTTTTCACAAATTATTGTCAAATTATTTTGCAGTAATTAAAATCGAACATATTGCATCGAACATATTTCGCTTTATATTAAAATATATTTATTAATAAAATAATCTGTGCTAAGAGTACAATAGCATTAAAATCTTAATTAATTATATGTATAGTCCAATATAATAATCGTTAATATCTTACATATAATCATTAATATTTATATTATAATTTCTCTAACTAAATTTATTTAGAATTAAAAGACATAATTTTATCACTATTGTTACTCTAAGAGAATTTTTATTTATCCCAATATTTTATATTCTATAAAATATTAAATAAAAATCTGCAGAAGAGACAATTGAAAAAATTATATCACAATAACGTGGAGGAGAGAAAGAGAGAGAAAATGAGTAGAGCGTAATGAAAGATAAAGATGACGAAACCCAGACCACGCCGTTCGAACACGCGCGTTCTCGAGCGCGTGTAACCTCCTGCCGTCATGCGATCCTGTTCAGATATATTTTCTTGCAAATACCCGGCTACCTTATCTGTTAACAATGGCAAATTTTAAACACGTGGAATGGACGCCATGAACGGGCGAGTCCACTGCGCAGTGTGCTGGACCATCTCGGCGCGTCATTTCGGCAGCTGGCCTCTTAGTTTCGAAAACGTACGCTACGTGGAGCGCACTCGATCGACTTTCTCGTCATTAAAATTGCTCCACCACTACTATGAATACGAGGCCGGGAGGAAGCCTCGTCAGCTTTGCGCAGTGGCGATATCGTAACCAATGAGGTTCTACCGAGGTGCGATTATTGCTAGTTGAAAACTTTTACCAATACCCCGCCATGACGATGTGAAATACCATCGGCTACGGCAATTTTTGAAAGTTTCTGCGGAAACTGATTATCGAATTCAAACTTAAAATATCCTTAGAAATAGGGGATGTTATCTCTACGAATTTTATTTGATAGACGAGAGGGGACTGTCTTTATTAAGAAGAACTTTAGACACACTCCTGCATAACATATCCTAATTTTATTTGTGCTATTTTTAATCTGTTGCATATTTTTCTCAGATATTTTATGATATTAAATTGTTTAAATGAGAGCCTTCGTTCTACCATTAAGCAAAATAAAATATGAAACAAAATAGGAACATATATTAATTTAATAATAATTTTGAGAATTAAATTCTTTATAAATAAAAATAAAATAAAATTTTCTTCAACTTATATCTTAATAAAAATAATTCGATATTAATACTTTATTAATTGCATTATTATGAAAGAAATACTGAAAATTCAATGATAACGTTTCAATATAAATTTAACGTTGAACATAGTAATAATAAATTAATTTTACATATAATTAATAGTAAATTAATAATAAATATTAGAGTATAACTATTTTTATCCCGATACTTAAATAAATTCAATTTTTATTACTTTAGTTCTATTTTTAATAATAAAAGATAAAATTGTAATAATGTCATTATCATAAATAAATAATTTGCACTTTTGTAGGAGAAACATAATAAATATAAAGTTGTACTTTCTATTAAAAATATCTGTAAAATAAAAATGTATTTTCTCATTAAAATTCTATAGGTATAAAAAATGTAAAATTAATTATATTTATCTGTATTATCTCTACGTTATCAAATGTCATAAAGCTATTTCTCTGACTAAATTCTTTTTAAATTGATAAGAATTAAATAGCATGTGTGTCAGCTTGAGATCGATATTACAGAGATAATAAAAATTTTCAATATAACATATTTCTTTTTAAAAATAAATTTATAGTTTTTTCTGTTTTCTAATTATAAATTTCTTTCTAATTGCAGGTTGCTGGCAAGCGCGAAGCAAGCCAGGAAGCTGAAGCCCAACAATGGATGGAGACTGTAATCGGTCGAAGATTTTCACCTGGTGAGTCTTTGCATATAATAATTTAATTAATATAATATTTCATTTTAATTCACAGAGAAATGTTCGTCCAATTTGCACGTCGTATTGCAGCGTATATATTTATACGCTGTCGTTTATAAATTTTTGAAGAAGCAAACAAATGCATGAATTAATATTATTGGCATTATTATCCTGTGATTATTATTTTTCATATTTCACGAATTAACAACATGACTCTTAAGATTTATTTATTTATTATAAATTCGATGTAATATAGTCTTATAATTATATTTATGGAAATAAGTAACAAGTTGTTGGATAATAATTAGTTGTTTATTACTTTTTCGGAATATTATAAAAAACAAACGGCACTTTTATAGAATAATTTTCTTAATATTCTTCAATGCGTTTTTTTTTATTATTAAAAGTGAATACAGTTGACAGTTTTATATAAAAGCCCTGCATTTATATATAATAGCTCTATAAACGCATATGAACTCCTGTTCCGCGTAGGTGACGCGAATCCGAAAGCCTTTCGACGTTTTCATCCCCGTCGGGACGATTTAACTAAAGGGATGGAGAGAAGCGCATACCGTATCTAACTAGAATCACATAATTGCCGGATACAAATGTCAGGTCGCGTGACGTCGCAAAGGTTAAACTTCGTCGAGGTCAGTTCCCCCGTATAGTACATCATGTGATCGAAAATGCAACCGGCGACGAAGGTACTGCTCGCTGCAGAACGGTATTGATTTCGAATGTTTGGCGGTACAACCTTGGGTATAACTGATGCAAAACGTACCGTAATACATGAACGTTTAAACTCACGTGTTACGTAACCATTGTCGTAAGTCCTTGAAATCGTCAAAACCGCGTTTGAAAAAGTATAGAGATAAATACAAACGTGTAAATGTAATTTGCATGTAAAAATTAATCGTGTTTCATTGATATTCGTGTTCGAAAAAAAATGTCTGTATTTTTAATTACAGCGGTATTTATGGCTTTTCATTTGTGTTTATGAAATTCCTTCTTAATTCGTATAAGGCTTGTTAATAAGTACATGTGCAACGATCGAGCCTTCATGAATTGTTTATTCATTGACTTGAATAACAATAAAAATTCAGCGTGATTAGGGGCCTACATAAACATACATTGTACATAGGAATTGTGTAAACAATTTTTACGAGATTACTGAACTCTGGCCGAACTGCTAGGGGTAGTTCCACCCTCCTGCTGCGTTATACTCGCCTGGCAAAACGCGCGCTTTGTTACGTCATTGCGAACCACCCTTATCGACCATGCCTCGGCAGACAACCCTCGATTCGACATACATCCCTGTTGCGACAAACACGCCAGGCGTCGACGCAATCGGGATGATTATTTCACGTACTTTTGCGCGGCTCCGGCAAATAAATTTTACCCTTTTCTTACTAGTTTCTCACTTATATCTAATATATATATACGAGTAGTCTGTTAAGATAGATGCAGTTTGATAAGTGAACTAAAGGTTGTACATTGCAAAATCATATGAAAAATCAGTATCTTAATCATCATATCGTTCTTCACAACACTATATTATGTTCGAAAATAATAGTTATAATTAACAATCTCTAAGTGACGTGTTATTCTCGAAACGTATAACAGTAAAATTGCATAATATAAGTGAAATAAATATATAAGTGAATATAATTAAAATAAAACGTCACATATGAGAAAGAAAAAGGGAAAGCGTTATATGAGAAAGAAAGAAAGAATTTTTCTTTGTGTCATTTATTAGAAAAACTTTTTGTTTGTTAATTGATCATTGTTTGATAAACTCAAGAAGGGTTATTGAATAAGGAATTTAATAATATCACGTTTCCGGCGTATTTAAATAAGCACGAATCGAAAGAGGGATTCTTTGTGACAAGCTCAATAAATTTTTAGCGGAGGTTCTCATTGCTCCTAAGCTATCGCAAGAGCTCGTCATCGACCGGCCTTTGCAAACGCAAATTCGTTTCCATCACGTTCGCCAAAATCTTTGGGTGCGCAGGAACTTAAGATGTATCCGATAATGCTGATTATGTCGAGTGTTTAGATTTAAGCCTCCACCTATGACTGTCATCCTGGTTGTGCCGAGAACGCGATGGAGGTGGCCAAACGACGAAACCACCCCCACTCGGGTACATGATTAATCCCCACTGGGAACCTTCAGTACTTAGTCCATCTAAGTGGGGGTCTCCTCGGCTCACAAGAAAGCTCTCTTGAACGAGTGGCAGCCTGATGTTCGTGAACCTAGAGCTACCTGTCGGAAATACACGGGACATGAGCGTAAAAAAAAGAAATCCAATCTGGTTTCTAGATTAATCCGATCACAATACAGACAATTTTGCGATACGATTAATTTTCTGTGACAGTACATAAACAACGAGAGAATTGTCTCCTGGAATTTACCGAAAATCGTGATAACCGTGGGATAACATAATATTTAAAAAAATTTTATATAATTCTTTCCGATTTATTAATATTTTCACTTTAATAAAAAACATACAGTAAAATTTCAATAATTTAAAAAAATGTTAAACAGTTTATGATTCTTTATTGTTTCAAATAGAATAGATGCTAAATAGTGATAAACATATAAAATATCTTATACAAATTTTACAGTACAACATGATGTATTCAACCTGGCTTGGTCGCTTATGATAATTTTACCATGCAATATGATAATTAATCAGCTGTGTTCAATGACGTTTTTATAATATCTTTAATAAAACACCACTAAAGTTCGCTCATTACTAAACATTATCGCCGATAGATAAACGCGGCGGAATACAATTTTCTGTGTTTTAAAAACCAAAATAGAATAAAAGGCGCAACATTACGAGGTCATTTACTGATTCTAAAATTCGGTTCGATGACAAATATAACTAAGAAATGTACTTTAACAGTACAATTTTTAGTTGTAACAGTTGTATGCAAAAATTAATTCGCGAATCTTGATAATTCCAAGAAGTTATATGTGTTAAAATATAATAATATAATGGCAATCTGTGTTAAATGTTATGTATAAATGTTACGGCGCGCATTGTAAATATTTTGCATTAAAACAATTTACAATTTGTTTGGTGATTTTTATTATGTAGTTTATAAAATGTATATTTTGTATATATTTTCAGAAATTCTTATAATAATAATAATAATTAGTAGGTTGCCAAATTGTTCCACGTTTATCACTAAGCATGGTAAAATTTCTGACGAATTTTGCAGTAAAATCTAATGAAAAGTTCTCTTCGTAAATAAATTTCTTAAATCTTGCAAATATATGTATATATATGTATGTATCGATCTGTGACTCTATTTATATATTTCTCCTCTTTATTTTTATTCTTTCGATATTATTTATAAAATTACACTTTTAGAATGATATGTTATTAATAAGCATTATGAATATTTCAATATTTACACGAATATAAATTAACAGAAGAAAGCGATGACAATCGCAAATTGAGAGATAAATTATCGTGAAATAATAAGCCGTATCGCAAAATTATTCACTAAAGATGACAGAATTATTCCATCGCGAAAGTCTCATTTATCGAGTGCTAATTCCTGTTAGTATTGCTCCAGTTGTACCAAGATGTGTAATTTGAAAACAAAATTCCAAGAATTATCAATTTTAATAGACTTTAAATGTACAAGACATCACGGCACTTGAAGTTCCAGCAGAATTTTATGCCTTACATTTTTAAATAGAGTTTCGGCTGCTACTTTTTCAATTTTTTAGTATAACAAATGCGGAACTCTTTTATTTCTTTTCATTTTAAAAAAAAGTTCCGCGTTTTTTATACTAAAAAATCAAAACTGAAAATATGACATACTAACTTCGCGAATTTAGTACGACACTTCCTCTTTAAAATATAAGAAAAAGAAAAATATTTTCACTTATATGGTGAATTTGATCACTCGCACTACACTGGATCAGTGCATATTAAAAGCCGCTTTACATAAAATATCTCAATGCAGTGATACAATATGATCAACTTTGACAATGAAATGATACATACATATATATTTTATTAAATAACGTGACAATATCATTAGATAGTTAATCGTTCAAAATATTTATATACTTTTACATTTAACTTTATTAATTTCATGTAAAGCAGTTTTTAGTATGCACTGATCTAGTGATCGAATTCGCTATTAGTCACAAGTTATAAGTAGTCAACGATATAAAACGACTATTGATATTATCTAATATTCTTAAATTATTTCCATTCATCCATCCCTAGAGAAATAACGTTTACGCTATTTCGTCTACTTCCTGCTGCTCTGGTGCTTTGAGAACGCGTATTCAGTATTCACTTTCGGACCCCATCTTCGGCGAAACGTGTCTAGGGGTGATTTGGATCACAATGAACGTTATATATGTTATAGAGCACGTTCGAGCTCTACGCGAGGATGCGAGCCGGATAGTCGAAGCTTTTGATGTTATTGACTCGTTTAAAATTGAACTTAAACGATCGCGATGCAATCACCCTCCTCTCACCGCGCCCCGCATGTTCCTGACCCACCCTAGACACTGGAATCCTGATGCACGCGCGGCGGGAATTTAATGGGAATTTCAAGGTATCCCAAGGGACTTCCAAATACGGATGGTAGCCTGTTCCCGGAAGCTCGCCAGGCATGCTTGGCACGATCCTTGTCTGACGGCTCTCAATTGCGAAATATCATATTAACGACTTCGTCGCGACTTGTCTTGAATATTAATAATTGACACGTATCGTAGAATCAAGTTATATTTGAGAGCTAATTTAGCAATGTTTATATTACGTATTTTATTAATAAAAAAAAATAATCAGAGGCGTTTTGTATTTGCACATTCTATTACACTTACCTAATTAAAATTCCTCCGTGTTAATCGCAGATAAAATGATATAACTTTGACATCGATATCTTTTTACGTAGCAAAGACACAAAAAGATAAAAATGAATAAATAATCAAATGATGGTGAACAATGGAATATATACGTTGATCAAATTAATATTGGGAAAATGAGCAGCTGGAAACGCTCGTCTTTTTATATTATCAAAATTCGTTTTTATATTAATTACTAAAAAAAGTTCTTAAAAAAGTTGATTTTAGTTTAAGTGGAGTCAAATATTTCAGAATTTATTTATCATCGTGTATATACATTGATAGCGTATTTTCGCAGACACGTGTCTCCGTCACGCCGATCCCGATAAATATTCTATTTTTCTTGTGTCTTACGTTATTGCCCTCGGACATTAGAGTCGATAGTCGACGATGCGTATTGATTTACCGTCATCTGTACATCATGTTACGTCGTAGGGACGCTGGCGTACCAGGGCCGCATACAGCACTCTGGATGGTCGTACCTTGCTCTATACTAGTTTATGTGTCACCTCTCCTTCTTTCACCTCTTAACCCTACTTCTTTCGCGTATAATTATCGCCTTTGTTTGCGAGGTACTTTACTTGAATGGCGTTCACAATGGACGACCGATAATTCTGACCAGCACAACTTCTTTCTTTCGAAACGCAGAAAGAGATGCAAAGTTCTATTTTCAGAATTCAGTTCATCTAAACGAGGTTGTGGCTCGTATAGAGAAAATTGCAATTTATAATATCTTTGTGATTATGTATACTAAATATGTGATAACGTGTAAAATTGAGTTTTGCATATGACTGGACAGCACGGAGCGCTGTTTAAATTTGATTCGCTCGGAATTTCACTGTGCACTGCAAAACTCGATCTCGCACAAAGCTCCAACGTGCTCAGCTTCCCCTCGACCCGGAATAATCTCAGAGCGATTTGTATCAATGTGAATGCTGCTTAACGCCGCGATAATGTGCGCGCGACACTTCCAAAACAGAAGAAACGTCAGTCATCCGTCCGTCACGGTGGCGTAAGTCGTTCGGGTGCACCAGGGTACCAGCAGACGTTTGAGGGATTTATAGGGTGTCCCGCCAACACCCGTCGTCGACGCGACGGGTCGATTCGCTAAATTACGATCCTACGGCTGCGTTACGTCCTCTCTTCCTCCCTCACTCATTTCCTCAGTCTCCGGTGACCGAGCGAGCGTTACCCTCCGGATGCGATCATCGAGCATCATCGAGTACGTTCTCGTCATATGACGTGGCGTGACGTCACGGAAGCTCATGCCTACTAGGGGAGCAACGCCGAGTAGTAGATGAATTTATGGGGATGAACACGTTGTTCCATTTCGCACGGAGGACCCTGGTAAGCTTCTCTCTCGCGCGTCGCGAGGACCCCTGGCGAGAGGCCGAGGAGGGAAAGGGGGTGTAAGGAAAACTCCTTCAATATGAAAAGAAATCGCTGGGCGACGAGCAACGAGGGTCGGCCAATCACTCGAGGACGGCCCGCGAGTGTCAGTTGTCCGTCAAGAGATCGTCAATGACGTCATTCCGAGACGAGCCTACCAGGATTACAGCCCCGAGCTAGATTTACGAGCGTCGCACAATCAACAGGTGGTTCGCCGCGAATTATAGGCAATGCAGGCGCACGCGCGCATTAGGGGGTAGGAGGAGGGAGCAAATGCTACGGGGACATGCATTGCTATCTGCATGCTTTCTTTCGTGTCGGCGTAATGCGGTGACGACCAATATGAAATATTAATGCGAAAGGAAAATGCACATCTAACAGTGGTCGAGCATCTCATTCGTTTAAATTGATTTTTATGTAATATATATAGATAGATTTCTAGTCGTTGAAAGTTTGACGTTTACATGCCTAATTATTATATTTCATCGAAGACAACAAATAATATATTTTTTCAATCTACGTTATATATTCACTTATACGTATTAAAAAATTTTTATTTTCTAATTTACATTCATGTAGATTTAATAATAAATAATAAATAGTAGAAAAAAATTAAAGAGTCTAATGTCAACAGTTTTTAAAACGTTTTCTAACAATAACTAAAGAAATTAACGTGAACATAAATTAGAAAAAAAAATTTTTAGTAGAAAATAAATATCTATCAACTATATTTAGTAGAAACTAAATATCTATCAACTTTAATTATGAAATATGTTTAAATCAGGGTTGGTAAAAAACATGTTTTTAACAGTTTAAAACATGCTTAAACGTTGTTTTTAATATGTTTTATACATATTTTTCTATATTACTGTTTAAAGTGTATTTAAAGTACTAAAAACATATTTAAAAAGAAAGATAATTTTTTATTCTTAAAAAAAAGCATTAGTCTTTGCTACCAATCCTGGTTTAAATTGATCTAATAGATGAGAAATAGAGATAAATGGAAGATGAAGAGCGAATACATCTTCCCAGATAACAAAAAGTCTGCAGTCTTCTAGCAGACTGTCAGCATATTCGAGCAGAAAAAGACGGCAGTCTGCCATCAACTACGTCCGCATTAAGCTTGTGTTCTGTTAACATCACCTATCGCGACATAATGTGAAGGCAAATTATTGGCAGAAACTGAGCAGGTCCTGCCGACATTATTTGATTCTGTTATGTTTTTTTTTTAGCAGTCTGTCAACAGTATTATGTACATTTAATTCTGTAACAATTCTGTTGCTATTTTGTTGGCATAGTGTATAGCAGACATTTAAAAAATCTGCTTTTTACAGATTTGGCTATCTGAGTTAATGTATCATCGATAATTCTTGTTTCGGGATGTATATTAGAAACAAGATGAAAGTGTGGCGGGAATCTCGGATTCTGCGTACAACGGCGTTGAGTTCCCGCGAGACCTGTTGCCACGTTGGCGGTCGTAAATTCAAGCGCAGGATGTTGTCCTGGTGAAAACCGTGCCTGTGACGTCTTTATGACATGAATCTGACATTTAATCGATACGACGGTGACGCAAGCGCGCACGTCGCGTCTTTTTCTCTCCAATGAATTTTCGTTCCGGAATAAGCTGTCAAAAAAATTTACGATATCATTACTAACAAGTTGCAAGGAACGTCGCAAAGTGCATTTTACACACAATACAACGGACTTGAAAGAGAGAATTATTGTAGAATAGAAATATAACTGACTATATATTCTATATGAATTAAGCTAGATTTTCGCAAGCATTAATTTTTCTCCTTGCCGGTACTTAATTATAAGCACGATAAAGAACTAAGAGCAAAGATAATTGCTAGACGTTTAAAGCACAAACAGCAAGTTTCCGATGACCAAACGATAATACTGACGATTAATATCGCCGATGTTCAAAGAAGTCGTCGTTATCTAATATATTTCCTATTATAGAAGACGACGGTCTCTCGGATATTAGCATATCTGCGGTTTGACGCGTTTCTCTAACGTGAGACCTCTCTCGGTGTCCGTAGCCGGGAAGACACCGAAATCTTTCGATACACAATTCATTACCGATGGCGTAAAAAAATTTTGATAGCCGCGGACGGCAACAGGATGCATCGGAGGCGTACTATCGATTTCACGTCAAATCCTCCCAACATGACGACCGTGACGTGTCAACGTAGCAGGATAGTATCACCCACGGGAATAGTCCCGATCCGCCGATACATATTTGTTGCGTTCCGGGATTTTTTTCCGAAGACAGCAGGAAGACGCACGGCGTCTGAAAACGATCAGGCCACCATCACGTGCGGACCGTTCGCGGGAAGAAAAACTGGCAAAGACGACGTCGATGCCGCGACGACGGACGACCGCGAAGGCGACCTGCTATCGATTTTCTGTCATCTTCTCGGGTTTACGACATCTCACCGCGTTTCGACACTACCAGGAACCTATCAGCATGTCACGCTTGTTTATCCCCCAACGGGACAACCGACCCGCGCGCACCGCCGCGCATTTGTTTGTCGAAGAGGACGCCGGCCGGATGTTGCCTGGATAGCATGGAAAAGCGGAGGCGTACAGCATGCAATTCATCCCACCCGTGGAAAGATAAAAACATATCGCCTCTGCATGAGAATACTTTGTATATCTCCTTCGTGTCTTAAGATTATTCAAAAATTCGGTCTGAAACTCAAAGATTTCTAGAAAATGTAAAGAATTTCGAAGATTAAAAAGAAACATCTTCGGTAACATGTGATAAGTGAAATACCTGTTGCTATAAACGTAAAGAAATTTCTCGTTAATTAAAATTACTTACTTTTGCAAAATATATACACGGAGAAAAATATGTAATTTTTACCTTATAAGATTAATAAAAATATTCTGAAATATTTTTGCCGAACTTATGGTAAACTTTATTTGCCCAAAAGTGAAAATACCGAAAGTGTAAGATAAAAAGTATATTTCAATTATATAATAGTAAATTCAGTCACGTAATTATTACCAGTAAAATAAATTATACTGTTCTCAAAACTAATAGGCAAGAACAACTCTCAAAATTTGCTTTACAAAATGTAAAAAGTACTTTACGGTATGGCTTTATGCAACGATTATTAATTTACCAGAAAAGTAAAGTAAATTTTACATAAATAGACGTCTATCTGTTTATATGGACCTGCTAATTCCATAAAATTTACTAAAATTCTAATGGATACTTACATTTTTCTCCGTGTACAGTTTATCTTTTAATAGAAATCTATTCTAGCTATATAAATCTATTCTTTTCTATTCTTTTAATAGAAGTCTATTCTATTTTATAGAAATTTGTTTTACCTTTTAATAAAAAAGTCTCAGATTGGAATTCTCTCTCTGCCTTGAATAATTGACCGTTCTCGTAATATTCGTGGAAGATAAAGCGTCATTATAGTAATAAAATTATCTATCTGAGCATAAAATTTGATGCGTAGTTTTCGTAAGAATATAATTTTGTTAGATGCATACATTTGTAAAGAACGTCTGCAAAACTTGCATTCTATTCATCGACAAGATTTTATCATACAAATTACATTTTGTTTCTATTATACTATACTATAGTTAGTATCTCACTTTTTGGCGTTCACTTCGTGCGCGTCTCGTTCATGAGGAGACCATGGTTGTCCCTAAGGTTCCTGAGGAACGTGAGACTTGAGTGTAGAAGCGAAACGAACAGGAGGTTCGGAGAAAACGGAAACGCGTAATATGTCCCTGATACCAACCGAACCGCCTGTGCTACACAAAACAAGCAACAGGTCTCGTTCTTCTCTATGATCAATTCTTTCTCCAAAATTCTATCTTGAAAAAGCGAATTTTAATTAAATGCAAATGATCGTAAGGGGCACTCCGGGAAGAAAAAAAATGACACGTGCGTCTTCAGAAAAAACACTGAATTGGATCGTATCGAAATTTAATAACGACAATCAATGGAACGTCGCTTTCAACGTCGTGATAATTAGCGCTGATCAGGATTGTGATAGGCCATTCAGAACCAATCGCCTGTCGATAGCTCGTCAATCGAGAATTCAAGTGTACGACCAGCCGCGTACTAGGCGAGCAGATTTCGGGGTAGGCGTTTTAGCGCGATCCCCACCAACCCAAAACCACGTGACGCGTCGTCCTTGCAGGATCAGGCTAGTAGTCTTTTAGACAATTGGCACGTGTCCTCCCGCCCGAAAATACTCTAAATTTCATAATATTGACGTTAAAATTCTATTACCGCATCGCAACCGCAAATGTCTTACTTGTCGCATATTGTTGAAAATGTCATTGTTTCTTTTATTCCCAAGATTTTTCAAATTAAAATATACATTTCTGTGAAATCTTCTATTTTAATATAGCTGGAATCACAGAATCCGACGTAAAAATCAGATTCTGTAATTCCAGCGATATTAAAACAGAAAATTTCGCTAGAATGTATATTTTAATTGGAATAAAAAAAACAATGATCTTTCGGCCTCGCAAAAGCACTTCTCTGTTATAAATCTTCTGTGAATTATAAATAAAAGAAAAATTTTGTTCAAGTTTTTTGAAGAAGAATGTACTTTGAAAGTAAATATTACATTTAAAATTATAATATATATATAGAAAATTATACATAACATTAAAAGAAAACCATAGATGTGAAAAATTACGTTGATATTCTCGCGTAAATCTAAATGCAGCAATCTAATGCATTTTATAGAGGAATGAAACGAAATCATAAATTGCGAGCAGCTTTCTTTTTATTATTCGCTACTTTACATTACTCCTGTAATGACTACGAAACTTTTTATTTTAGTGCTCGTACTTTTATCGGATTACTTCTGGTCTCTGCTTCGCAGTTTCCGCTATGTTAAAATATTTTAAAGAGTATTAAAACAAGTTATACACACGTAGAGTTGTCAACTTTAAAATTCAGAATTACTGGTATTTTCACGCGGATTATATAAAATTACCGGCTTTTACCAGCCATAACCGCAACCATTAGCCCGGATCTACATTAGATTTTTAAGCCTTAAGCCATAAGGAATGGACGAATCACAATCAATTATTCTCCTCACATTCGACTGCAATTGGTCAATTTTTTACGGCTTGAGACTTAAAACACCTGTTGTAGATCCGGATTTATTTAAATGATTGGAGATGTATAATTCAAAATAAAACTATGTAATTAAGTAAAAACAATTATAAACTTTATTTATTAAAATATATTAACATGAATAATCATTAAATAGTAGCTGAAATACTTAGTCTACTTTTTTTGTATAAAATCATATTTTCTGTCCGATTTGGCAGCAACCATCAATGTAGGATGGCCAATATATGCGGCGTGGAATTCTGAACATGTTTTCTTAATATTCATATCGAACGCAAATTTCTGCCTTGACCATATCCACCGACAGTCAATTACGATCATCTGTCCATAAATTATTCATAATGCTAAAAATACGTTCCATATATGCAATACTGTATGGAATCGCCATATTTATTTGTACGATTCTTTTCAAACTTGACCGGATCTTACAAGTCAAGGCCGATGGCCAGTAAGATACATATGCTGGCAACTAGTCGGAAAGTGAAAATACTGGGCCAGGCCGGTTCATTACCGGTCAGTTCCCAGACAGCACACAATATTTATAAAATATTTACAAAATATTTATAAATATTTATAAGATTTATTTTAAATATTTTGTAAATATATATATATAACTTAATGAGACATTATAATTCGAGTAAAAGATACTTATTAGAAATATTTATTTATATTCATCATAAATATTACATAAAATATTTAGTCTATATTTTAATAATATTTCGAATAAAGCTTTATATAAAATATGTATAAAATATCGATATAACATTTTAAAAAATGAATATTAATAAATATTTATCATAAATATTTTATGCTCTCTCTGGGTTGGCAACCTCTTATACACTATGAGAAGATCCAAAGTTATCTGCGAGGTTTTATTATTGTGTCTTATTTAAATTATTGCGGCGAGCGTGACGACATTATTTCTTTATCTTAGTTCAATAAGACTTAGAGAGACCTCTAAATGCATAGCGATTCCGTGTTCACATGTAAAAGACGCAGCACAGACCTTTTCTTTTTACATAAGTACATGACGTATAATGCACATAAGACATAAGAAAATCAATCAATTAAAATCTTTCATAAAAAGGAAGGAAATGAAAGATTTCGATTAGTCCATTTTCTTATGCATTATGCATTATGTTACGCAAGAGTGCGCTTTCGTCCTAAGGCTTTAGCTAATTTATAATACAGATGAAAATTAGACTCTGGAGCGACGCATCGACGCGATTAATCCGTTCTCGTGGTTATTGGAAAATTCGTACGAAGACGAGGGGAGGGAGGAGTTATGCCAACTGTTGCTTCGGGATGCCACGCGTCGATACAATTTGCCGTAGCAATGGTGGTGGGAGCGGTGGAGGCAGAGGTGGAGGCCAGCGGCAGCGTCGCGCGCCGATAGATTGGATACATCGATACACTAGTTGTATCGCTGACGTAGGGGGGTGGGGGAGGGAGGCAACGACAAAAAAACGCAATGACAGCTATGCGATACGCACAGCTCTTGCGGCGAGCTGCGCCCCTAGGAGCCCGAGACGCGTCGTGTCTTTCGAATGGCGACGGGCCGCGCATCGCGTCGCGGCGAGACGCCCGGTCGTGCCGGAGGCCGCCGGCCACCGACGGGGAAGACGCCGACGGCGGCGGCGTGCGGTGGCGTCGCGTTCGCCGATCAAAGCGAACAAAAAGTGTGCGCACTCGCAAGACGCGGCCAGCCTTTCCTGATTCTTCGTCCAATGTGACAAAAAATGCCATGCCCCCTTGGCTCGCCTCTTGGCATAATGGGGCGCCATGAGCGAACGCTGGTTGCACATCCAACCCGGTCGTTCGCGGTTATTATTTCGCGGTGAATCCGTTCGATCCCCCCGACTGGGCGGGTCGCGATGGATAGTGGTAGGGGCATTTCCACTTAGCGCGTGGTGTATCGAGCGAAAAAATGGCCGATGGCAAGGAAAGCACGTGGCGAGTTGATAAAACGCCGCCGGATGCACCGCACCGCGCGAAAGTCAAAGCTCGGTTCTATCGCGCAAGCCTCTGCTCCTCTCACCCCGGGAACCGCGCGCGGTTTTCGGCGATGGTCGCGGGTAGGGAGGACGTCGCTTCTGTGATCCTGGTGCCGCCGTGGTCATCAACATTCTTTTCGCAGGCGAAATCGCTCTCCTTTTCTCTCGAGGCTTTCTCTATGTAAATGCGGCTGATAAGCGCAAAACGGTTCTCTTTATATTACTTTATAATGAGCGAAGTACAAATAAAGCACACTGAGGTGTTTTAGATAGAGGAAGATGAAACGAATATTGTGAAAAAAATGTCATATAATTTTCTACCGTACGTTTTGGAAGATAGATTTATAGAGTCATGAGAAGAATTTAACTTTCGTAAACATTTGTCAATCTGTCATGATGAATTGAAGGGATATAGCGATGAGTTATGTTAGGCTGCGTCTATCTTGTGTTCATTTTTTCTGTATGAGCGTGTGGCCATGGATAGGCGCAATCAAAAGTTTTCTCTCACTGGCGGGAGAGGAAAGTGAGAGTATCGTCACCGAGCGCCGGGGTGGAGGGAGAGGGGACTTAACTTTGGATGATACAGACTATGTTTACACGGCTCAATTTACATCGAAGTTATAACGTTATCGATATTATAAAACTATTATAAAATTACAATAATAATCATCCCATTCTTCAGAGAAATAGTTATTGATTGGCCAGTTTCATAACATTGATGTTATAACTTTGACAAATTAAGCCGTGCAAACGTAATAATTATCGCGAGTGTATTATCTTAATGCGGTACGTTCAGTACTGGCTATATATGATATCTAATATCTAATATTTATATAATATCTAAAATATTTTATTCGCAGCATTATAGAACGTGACAAATTTAACGATACCTAAGTAAGAATACGCGACTTTGATTACTTATATTCGTGCGGTTTAAAATGCTAGAGTACGAAAGGTAAACAACCAATAAATCAACGTAAATTAATAGAAATTTTCTAGCAATTTCCTTATAGCTCTCACGCGATCTAATATAAGAAAGATGCATCGTGTGTTTCATTTAAAGGAATTAAGTATGTATATATAGTCGATACTTTTCTCTTCGTCTAACATATATGATATCGGAACTTGACTTGATACCTTCTTTCAGGACATGAAAAGGCAGAAGCTTGAAAAATCAGTCTCGTAATAAAATTGTAATAAAATATACTTAAACAGTCTTGTAACAAAATTATAACAAAATGTGTTTATTGCAATACTTAAATCACTAGTAAAGCTCATATTTACATTCATAGTATATTCATACATACATCAGTAAATTCTTACAGTATACTATTTTACATAGTGATTAAATACTATTTTTAAAAAATAGAATTTTTGAAAAAAGAGCAGATGCAAATTAATGTGTAAAATCTGCTTATACATATTTTCTTTTTTTAGCTTCTTTTTTGTATATCTAAGGAAATGTAACACGATACAACTAAAACGAAAGATTATGATCTAATGTAATTGATAATAATTGTCAATGATAAAATTGATAAAATTAATGCAAATTACTAAGAATTTATAACATATCTTAAAGATATTGCGAATATTATCTTATCTCGGAACAATTAACATTTCATAAGGCTTTGGTCCGTGTATGATTCCGCCTATTGGTTCTGTTTGTATAGATCCTTTACCTGGCTCTGGAAGTAATTGGAACTTTTGCATTACCCCGACAAAGAAAAGAAACGTAGCCGATTTTGCCAAAGCTTCTCCGGGACACCTTCTTTTTCCTGAGAAGAAAAATATATATTTCTCTTTGAAAACTCTGTAAAATATGTATTGAAATAATTGATTTACGAGATTTCAACTTGATCGTAATTATTTATTGGGTAGAAGATTTCGCGTGAGTGTTAAATTAAAAGAGTATCGTTCACTATTTTCCTTAACGTGAAAGACATGTACCTGACCTTTCAATCGAGAAGTACTCGGAAAGAAAACAAGAAAGTGTTATTGTAATTATGTACATACATCACGGTGTATACAAGAATTTGGTTTAAACGCAAACAAGCACATCAATAACGTACGTAAACGAAGCAATCACTTTCGTTTCGCAAAAGAATTTTCGCGACGTCTGAGTTTTTCATAGCTGTTATTCCTTTTGTAAAAATCTCATAAAATTCGTTTCTTATAAAGAATGTTTAAATTAAAATATTTTTAGTATGATTCATACTAACCTTTTCCGAACAGTATAATATTCTCGTGCTGATGATAAACACCTTTCTCGTTTATGTGCCTCTCCGGTCTAAATGAAGTCGGGTCAGGGAAGAAATCTGGATCCATATTGTTTGAATACATATTCATTAAGACGGTAGTATTCTTGGGTACTTTGTAGTTGCCGAGAATTGTATCCTTAAGAACGCGACGTGGTCCGATTACAGGTATGATGTGAAATAAACGTTGACACTCTGTTAATATTGCTTCCGTGAAGGGCATTCTATAATTAATTTGAAATTCAACGTAAATTGAACGTTTGAGTAATTTCTCGAATAGAAGAACTGTAATAAGAGAAGCAATGTCCCCCCATATTGTGCTCCTTTTAAAGTAGAAATTATGTTATTTTTACTTGATTTTATCCTCTAATTGGGGAAGCCTATCGGAACCGATCACGGCGTCGATCTCCTCGTGCAGCTTACGTTGTACATCCTGTTGATTGGCCATTTGCAAGAAGAGATTATCCAATGTCGCTGTCGTGGTGCTGATACCAGCGATGAAGAAGTCGAGCAACGTTACAAGTAGATTGTTGTCTGAATAGAACAGAAGAGATAATCGCGCGTATGTCGGACAAGCGGACTCGCGAAGAGAACGCTTCCTCTCGTGCACGGTGTTTTCATTAACGCACTGACTGGGCACGCGGGAGGAAGCGTTAATTTTCTTGCGAACACCCGAGAAGATTGCGAGAAGAAGTGTTTTCTTACGTAATAATCGCTCGTAATAATAGAAAGCAATTATAGGCCCGTACCTGAAAACACAGAAATTTTGTCTCGCTTCTCCTCCACATTGTTATACATCTCCTGGAGGAATAAATCAATAAAGTCTGCCTCGTTTCCCTCGACGTACCGTTCCTTGTGCTCATTGATAGTATCCTGCAGTTTTGAAATATGGCGCGTTAATAAGAAAGCTGAAAAATCGAATTAACATTCGAAATTGCGTACCATTAGGAAGCTCTTAAGCTCATCGTTTAACTTGACGAGGAAGTTGTAACCCGACATCTCCGGCGCGATGTAACGTAGCCAGGGGAAAGCGACTAGAACACCACCGGTCAAATCGAAGTTTTCTGCGCGACGCTCCATCAGATTCAGGAATTTCTGCAATCTGCAAATAATCACGAAATCAATGAGACAACGCATAATCGCAATTTCCTTTCTCGAATTCCCCGGGAGTAAATCCGCGGAAATGCCGCACCGCTGAGGAAGCGTATTTTTCAATTGTTCCGTCGACGATTTCACACAAGTACCTTGGGAGATTCTCGGATGGTTTCCGTCCTGTAATCAGCATCCAGAGGACATTTATCACGCCAGGTGCGAATGCGGATCGTATTTGCTGCACGCCACCGTTTGCCAGTTTTTCCACTATGAGCGTCATTTCTTCCATGATCAGCTCCATCATCGTTTCCTTGGCGAAACCAACGCTCCTTAGAGCACGCACTGACCAAGAACGCAATTCCTTCCATTCCGCGCCGTCGTTCATCGTGATTCCTGATTCCAATGATTTCTGATTAATCAGGAGTTTTTAAGGGTCCTTATAATCTGAGGAGATAATCACTTGATGTAATCGTGGGACAGAGTCCCCGAAATCATTATAAAATTCATATGAAATCCCTATATGTATAATCCGATAATTACATATGCAACCACGAGAAATTGTGTAATATTAAATAAAATCGTTTATATTACCGAAATCGTTTATAATGATTTCATATGTAGTGAAGAAAATTATTTGTAATGAGATGAAATTGTATGAAATCAAATGAAATCATATGTAATCTATGAGACAATATTTCAACTAGTGATTACCTCCTCGTTATAATCTGTCTATCAGTTTTCTATTTTTATAGCGCGAATCGAATTTATTTATTATAATTTCATAAAACATATACAAATCAATATTTAAAATATTGTTCTGTCTGTTTTTTTTTTTTTTTTTTTTTTTTATGAGATTACAATTCTTTATATTATTGAAAATATAAGATCATAAAAACCGATTTTCAAAATAAAACCTTCAAACTAATGTAACAAATTCTGACCGTATTCGTTACCTTTTTTCATTCCCATGTTTCGTAACTTTATAAACTCATTCCAAGGACGTCCGTCGTAGTTTTCGCTAAGGCATACTTCGTGTACAAGCTTACTGTTCATGACAACAAATACATTGTCGTTACCCAAACGTAAACTTATGATGTTGCTATTATATATCTTGCTGAGTTCCAGAAAGGCGAGATGTTGTCCACCGAGTTTGCGTGATAATTTTTCTAAATAATACCGATTTCCAAAAATCGGCCAAGGGAAGGGACCTAAAAATTACGGCCTCTTAAATGTGGAAATTAGATACTTAACTACTATATTAACAATTCCAAAAAAATTTCTTCATGTTAAATTCTTCAAAATTCATATTTTTCTCGAACGTATTCTTAAGATTAGCAATTTTCAAAGATGACGATTAGTTCGTTATCGCGTATATTATCGCATATTATAGTTCTACTTGTTCTAATCTTTAAAAACAATTATCTTTTAAAACCACTATTTGTTGATTTTGTATTAATTATTTTTATCACTGAAAGCAATTAACAATTATTTCGCGTAGTTATCGCAAAATCTAATTAATTCATTTTTAATAAAGCGATTTATTTTTATATTCTCGAAAAGTATACCTAAAGTCGGGCTCTCATTGAAACATACATTGACTTCTAAATACATCGACTTTCTTTGTAAATATAGACAATTGTATTTTAATGTTTTCTAATTACAAAGTGTAGATTTTATTCTGTATTGATTTTAAGTCAAGATCAAGACATTTAATATATAAATGAAAATATATAAGTTTTAAGATAACTTGTTGAAGAATAGATTTCAACAGAACAATAATAACACTTAAATATTGGCAATTTGCCGATTTCTATTTGTGATATGTCATTTTATAGCTAGACAGACTTGTTTCAATTAATTATGGATTTACCGAACTAAATTTACGATTGAATTTATAGATTATCGAAGACACCAAATTAATTATCTTCCGCATTCTCTCTTTATAATTGTAATTACGATGAAGTCAATTTTAAGTTTACCTTGAATTATCTTCAAACGTTAAATTATCTTCTATCTCATTCAATGTGTAACACGTACGATTTTATACTTATTACTAACTTTGTAAGTTTTGTTTTAAATTTGTTGAAAGCAGTAAAAAATTATTATATACAATATTTTGTGAAGCGTGCAATATAAATTTAATAATTCGTACAAAGAGACTGAATCGTTAATTGAAAATTTTGATGAATTTTCAACGGAAAAGTTATTTTATACAAAAACATGCTGCTTTTCTCTTTTAATAATAATAAATAACATGGTGGAACAAAAGTTTTGCATATTTTATGTAAAAATAGCTCTGATAAGTATAATATGATTACAGGCAATCAATTTATGTTTATCATTTAAAATTTTCGTGGAATGCTTATTTTTATGAATTAATTAAGACGCAATTATTAAAGCGTTATATATAAAATTAAATAGCCGTTTATATACGATAAGGAGGTGATTGACGCATATTGTTTCAACCAGCGTAATTTCGAATAAATAAATTTAAGATAAAATTGAGGTATCTCGAAATATCAAATAAAATATATAATCAATGAAAGGCATATTAAAATAAAACAATCTGAAGGCTTAATAATTAAAAATCTAATATATTTAGCAAATCTCTGCATAATATCCATAATTAAGAAAATTATGTAAGAATTTATGCTAAACTTTTAATTTTATTTAATTACTTGGATAGAAGGATAACGCGAGTTATACATCTCTATCATAATTTTTAATACAATCGTTTCGAGTTTTAATACATCGATTAATTTAACACGGATTTCTAATTTCTCTTTATACATTTTCTATTAAAGTGTAACATTCAATTTTACTATGTTAACAAATAAACGATATTTCTTTTTGTGCGAGAAATACTTTATCAGCTATTATTAAATACTTTTCCAATAGTTGAAAAATTAAAATAAAAAATTAAGTATTATGAATAAAATTTAATTTCACAGAACGCGATGCTATCTTTATTTTTGAATTCATTCTCGTAAAGGCCAAAATATTAATAAATAAATTACCTGGCGGACGTTTTGCTCTCCGTAATATGAAAATAAGGCAAATAGTTAAGATCACCAAAACCTCGGTCACGACCATAATGCCTCGTTTTTCCTTTTAACGTGCTAGCCACGTGCTGTTTAAAAGTTTGTCGCGTTCTGCTCGCTCGAGTCCTAGTAGTCCGTCTTTTAAGAAGTGAGGTCCTTCCGATCTAGTTGCTGATTTGTCCAATCAATAACGTCCACATATCTTGTCTGATAAGACATGAGTACAGCCTAAAGACATATAGAATGGTCTGCGGGATCCGTAAGTAGTATTCAAATGTGATTTACAATAATAGAGAGAGAGAGAGAGAGAGAGAGAGAGGGACCGTGGGGAAGACGGACCAATTTCCCTTTCATTCTCTCTCCCATTACACCGTCGAATGGAAAGAGATAGAAATGACCGCCTTCTATGGTTCTTCTCTCTTACTTTTATCGACCATTTTGACACACGGATCGCGCAGTTCATTCTCTGTCTTTGGTATAGCCCAATCTAAAATGACCTATGATAAAATAGACGGAGCGTTCATATGAGAGAAGCTGAAGATAATTGTTCAATCCATTTTGAAGGACAGCGCTACTCCCGAAGTAGAGACCCTCTAATCAGAGCCGCGATATTAAAACAGCTACTTTTGATTGGTCCGCCATTTTTTATCAATTCCCACCTATATTCAAATATTTATATTTATATCACTTTTTAATTTAAACAATACAACGAATTTATAAGGAATTAATAAAATTTCTTATACTATATGTTGAAAAACACAAATGTTACTTAACTTTGCAGAGAAATGAACCATTTTCGGCATCCAATTTATTCTCTCGATTGCCTACATGCACTATACTGCGCACAAATATAAAATTAAAACGATCCAATGAGAAATATTCAGATTATAATGAGAAAATATTCAGATTTTCTCCTATTTTTTTTCCAACAACAAGAAATTGAAAATTACATAACGTAAATAAATTTTAAGAATATTTTAATAATTTTACGTCGCTCTCTCTTCTCTATATTTCTCGTAAATGAAAATAAAAATTTCTTACACTAAAAGAAAACTAAATAGTTCTGGCAACTATAAATTTGGCAACTTTTGCAATTGAAGCACCTGTAACTAGTTTTACAAAGTAATAGAAACTAAAGTAGTGCTGAATGTTATAAAAATATAGTCACGGTAACAAATTGTATGCACTATTAATTGGTAGTGAAATAGTAATTCAACTACATTAAGCAGTTACTTGGACTTCATGCAAATAGATATAACAATTATATTTTTCTAGTTCAGACAAAAATTTTTTTTTTAATAAAGCACTCTATACAAGCAGCGCCGAGACGCTATTATGTTTCCAGATCACTTATTTAATTATTCATGGTAAATTTGATAAAACAATTTTCCGAAATGAATATCTAATAATTTTTATTGTATTTAAATTGTAGACTTTACATTGTTGCCAATATATTTTTCTTTAGTTGTAAAGACAATATCTACTTATTCTAAACGATAAAATATAACATGCTTCTTATAGGCATGAGTTACGAAGATGCTCTGAGGGATGGTGTTCTTCTCTGTATGCTCATGAATAAATTGCAGCCCGGCCTGATCTCGAAGATCAATACATCCGGTGGAGATTACAAGATGATGGATAATCTTAATCAGTGAGTATCACGTTATGAATTTGAAGAACAGTAAATATGATCAAGAAAATATCAGAAATGACTTAAAGAGTAGGTGAACAACACTGTAATGTAATAATAACAACAAAATAAGATGTACATCCACTAAATATTTTCTGAATAACTAACGTTGATTTGAGTTTAAGATTGGCTAAACTAGTATCAGTTTTGCTGTAAATTTCTTGTCAATAGGGTAAAGTCGCCTTTATTATGAGATACCTTTTTTTTAAAGGCTTGTAATTTATTTAATTTATAACCTGAATTTCTACTTTTACGTCAAATTTAATCTTTACAGTTAAATAAATCGTTATATCACGTGTCTTATGAATACGATTTTACTCTATCACTGCATGCAAATTTTATTACCCAATATTTATTTTTATATAATAAAACAAGATTTAAAGACTATAACCTCAATAAAATTTGACAACATTCAATTTCACAAATCTTTTTTTGCAACGACATGGATAATCTAATAATAAATTTTTTACTAAATAGGTTTCACATTAAGAGTAAAAAGTTCATGATAGAACCAAACACATGCGCTTGTTAGTTCAGCAGAAACCCCGCTATCTCATATTAGGAGAGAGAGAGAGAGAGAACCTATCCCATAATAGGCGACTTTACCCTAATGAGCTGCATTTAACAGAGAGAAATACTCAACCTCACACTTGTCAAATTAATTTACTCGTATTTCTAATTATTAATTTCTTTATTGGTATTTATTAGACTTTAATAATACTTCGTAAGATTTTTTCGATATTTACTTTTTTTACTATATAAAAAAAAGTAAATTTTAATAATTTTGTTTGAATAGTTCGAAGTAAATATTTACTTAATGCATATTTATTTCATACTATAAATTTGATTTAACTATCATTTTTATTGAATAAATATTTATTATATAAATTTATTTATTCTCAGTAAATGTTTGTACTATTCAAAGAAATATGCATTAAGGGGATCCTAAAGTCGTCTGTATTACCGACTAAATCATAATTTTTGTATAACAAATACTTTTTTCTCTTTCACAGATTCGAAAATCCTTTTCCAGGATTAAAGTATACACATTAATACGTGTTTGTGAGGTGGAGTTTATGCCGAGAACGATAAAAAATTTTTCTTAAGATTTTTTAATTCCGAAATTTTTTGTCGTTTTCGGTATAAACTTCACCTCACAAACACGTATTAATGCGTATACTTTAATCCTGGAAAAGGATTTTCGAATTTGTGAAAGAGAAAAAAAGTATTTGTTATACAAAAATTACGATTTAGTCGGTAATACAGACGGCTTTAGAATCCCCTCAAGATTTAGTAATTTTTTTTCAATATAACAAAAGATATTCCGCGTCAGCGAGTCGCGACGCAGATAATTTTCTCATGGATGGCGCGGCAGTGTATCCCGCTTCGGTGACGCGCCTTCTGCTTGTTTATGGTCCCCTAATCCGCCGTCGACTTTACGCAATCGACAGTGTTTTGCGTCAGTTTCTCGACTGCGGAATATCGACAACGCCGATCAACGACCGTTCGGGCCGTCGTCGCGAGTCGAGAGATTGTTGACCCTCTCGCGAGACTCTCTCGTTTCGAGAGTCGCGCAATATCACCAGCCGGAGCGATTGGGCGCGAAACGCCCCGGCGATGATGGATCCCCCGGCTCCTAGTGCGTCCTGCTTGCCTGGCAGCCGAGAACCGACAAAGTCTGAGGTCGGGACCATCGACTATACATTGGAGCGCGATGAAAGTGAAAACACCGATAGATATATGTAGACGCGTAGCGTAGCCGTTACGTAGAACGCGCGGAAAACAGAAAGCCATGAATTTTTACGTCATCATGTTTTATTTTATATATTAATAATTCTTTGAATTATATTTGCATATAAAATCAGCGCAGTGCAAATTAATCAAGTGATGATTAGAAGACCAAATGTTCATTAAAAATTTATCAAGGGAATTTTTAATGATCATCGCAATCGCAGTTTCCCATGTCTTGTAAATTCTATAATGTGTGTACATCTTCCTTCCCGGGATTTAAATGTTCTTTTACTTTCAAGCTTTTTGCATCGCTAGTTTTCACGATGATATAGGCAATAACTTGGCATAATATACATATGTATGTATATCTGCGACGTGACCGCAACCCGAAAATAGTATCCAAGTCGAACGCTTGTAGCACATTGCTACAATCCTGATGAAGTATTTGCCTGTGAGGAGGTGATTTTAGGATAACGCAAAAAGAAGCGCACCCTCGGGTGGTTCGTAAAATTGCGCTTATCCACATTCTCCCCTTTTGTCACTCAGGATAAAAGAGATTCGCTCCCTTCGATTGTCAGATACGAGCGTCTGATGCATTTCCCGCAAACGTGACGGTCTTCTCTCTTCCGGCCGTGGACACTCGCGGCTATCTGGACCATCTCCTTCCTTGGGAGAGATGCGCGCGTTCTTCTTCTTAATCTATGAATTTCCAATCCACCTAAAGCCGATATTTCTTGTATCGTACAAGTCTTTTCAAGTTTACTGATTAGTCAAGACAGAGAGATCCAAGAACTTCTCTGTCTTGCAATCAATTAACAAGTTTGAAAAGCCTTGTTGATACATGAAAAATCGGTCTAGAGAGATCACAGTATCATGCGTAAAAAGTGGGTCTAATGATCAGTGATTGCACAGTATATAATTATGAAACTGATCAATCATAGCTATCCCTCTGAAGAATGGAATGACTGTGATTGGTCAGTTTCGTAACTACGGATGTTATTAAACCCGAGGTTGCCGGATCAGGCGTGCCGTCAACTATTAAACGTAGTCACTTGATTAGTCTTCCAAGGGGAGAGGGGAAGAAAGCCCCACATCATGAAATTCGAAGATGAGAATATGGAGGCCCGTAACCCCACCATCGCGGCTTCGCCAAACGAAGCGTTTCCATTTACGCGTTTCGATCGCGTCGCGCACGTCCTGCACTGTCTCGCGCTTCTCGCCGTCGGGCGCATTGCCGTGCGCATGTCGCGCTTCTTCGACGTTTGGCGCGTTTTGAATGTTTAAGAGCGCGTCCCGGAGGTAGTGGGGCGAACGATGCGCAGCGCGGCCACTCCGCGTTACTCCCTTTCTACGCGAGCAGTATGATCACGGTGAAGGTGGTTATATACCGCCACTACCGTTGCCGCTCACGCGCGAAACGTACCGTGCGTCGCGTCTTCGCGGATAGATCGCACGGTAAGATCTGCACATGTATGTACCGCTGCACACGGCGAGGAGGGATTCGCCTGCTGCAGCGCAGCGCCAAGTCCCCTCATGCAACTCTGATAAACGGACCGCTCGTAAGCACTGACCTGCCTCACGCTGGACGAGCTCGACGAGCGCAACAGGTTGCGGACCACGCTTGGTCGATGCAAGGCCACGGATTCTAGCGAAACAGCCTTGCGGGAACGACATAATAACGTCTATTTTTAAAATTCCTATTTTTTCCTCTCGCTCTTCTTTCGACATGCATTTCACACGAGATGTACGCAACCTCGCGATTTTTATATTATTTATCTAATAGTAATATATAATTTGTTGACATCACGACATCAAAATTTATATATTAATTTTAATAAATATAATATAAGTTAATCGCACTGTTAACTGCCACTGTTGACTCCCACAGCCTTTTATTACAATTTTTTTTCTTTAAATTTATGGAGTCCTTGTTGTTTACTAATTTTGATATATATATAATTATTAATATATGATTACATATTTCGATCTATCTTATATTACGTAAATATAAATAATATGTTTGTATTTATATATTACAAATTTTCATATTTTTAAAATATAGGATAATTAAGTATACATATAATCATTCGATATATGTATATTTAAATTCGCTATGTAAAATCCTATGCTTTTCGCTCTCTTAAAGCTTCCTCGGACTCTCTTTCTTTGCTTATAATAGAAAACCTTGTCCCTGCATATAAGAATGCATATTACAAAAGCACATTTTGATTTTTCTATTTTTTCGCGATGTTGTCGTTTATTGTGAAAAATAAAGTCTCATTTAAGAAGGATACACGTTTCTTGTTCCTTGAATTGATTTAACACCCATCGTGCGCGATAAATCGCTTCGTTATTCAGTACCTCATATGCGGAAGACGCATCGAGCGTCAGGAACACATCAGGATGAGCAGGCTGGAATATGTGATATGTTTGGCGTATGCTAAATTTCCAACATGTCAGACGCTTTCTCGTACTACTATTAGTCTTTATATGTTTATCATCGGGCAAAATATTCTAAACCGAGAAAAAATATCTTATTACTTTGGATCAATGAAAATTTCTTTGAAATTAAAATATATTTTTTTAAGTAAAAAAATCTCTTAATTTCAAAGAAATTTTCATTGATCCAAAGTAATAATTTGTTTAAATATGAGCAAAGAAATATTTCTTTGAAATTAAGATATTTTTTTCTCAGTGTAGTCTTTCACGTTCACAATCAAATAGATTCCTTTCGTTCTGATAGTGCGAGATACATAAATTAAAAAATTTAAATCTTCCATAAAAAATTATAAGTAGATATTAAAGGCGACTGTATGTGAGAGTGACAAATAAATTACACAACACTGCAAATCCAAGTGTAGAAAAAGTAACTTTAATATATGTGTGTTAATCTAGTTTTCTATGTAAAAATGACACTATACTGCACATTTAAATTCATTTTTGTATTGTATGCAATATAGGGTATTATTTTTACGCAGAACTAATACACATAATAGAGAAACATGCAGGTGTTCCTTTGACCGGTTGTACCTTTAACCATTTGAATTTATAAAAAATCTATTGGATATTTGTAAAAGTAAAAATATGTAGTTTGTAGTATAAGTACCAGAGGTGTTTTATAAATTATAATTATAATAATGAAGAGAATTATACTTCTATGAAAAATCATTTATTGTTTTTCAAGCGTTCGAGTGAAATAATTTCAAGACATTTTTAATCTCATAAAATGTTGTATATGTATTCTGTCTTATGTTGGAATTGCTTTTGCGAAAATGTTAAAGATATTCAGAAAAAATTATTTAAAACTTAATACTGTCAATCTTAACTTATAATTTATAAAAATAATAACAAATAGAAAGTGAGCAAACGTTGTACACGTAACTGATAGTGTACCTTTGAGTCCATACGATGTCGGATAATCATTTAGTTTAGCTTTTCTTACCCCCAATATTAATAAAATTAAGCTCATTAGACGCGATTTTAAAATGAACGATGGACTATTTTAAATTCAATCGTTTCGTGCAAAAACGAAAATCGCGTTTTTGTATGGTTTATTTTTATATATTTTATAGATAAAGTTATATATGGTGTAAAAAGACATTGAAAATATAAAAATATAAATAAAATTAAACTTTTGTTGAATATATCTTATCTTTATACACACATTTTATATATTGGTTAAAGGTACAACACTCCCTGATCAGAGGTACAACATGGGTATTGTACCTTTTACCAAAATTCAATTTTTCTTTAATGTTCAAAAAGATGTACAAAAGATAACAATTTAAATCTGTAAAAAATATATGTTAGTGTTAACACTTCAAAGAATATTTTAGAATTTTTTTTAATTTTTAGACATCAAAATACAACTTGCAAAAGAAAAAAATGTCAAAATTGGTCAAAGATACACCACCTTCTCCTACATTAAGTCACTTTTTACACACTTGCAATGGATTTGCAGTAAAATTATGCGAATTCTCATATTTTTTATACGCAAATAGTCTCGCGAGCGTTTGCGAGAATAATGCCTTGGCGATAAGCGATAGGTGTAATTGACGGGGCGTCGCCGTCTTCGACATTGGAAACGGGAGGTGAATTCTGCTATCCTGTTATACAGGCACACGCGACACGTCATTTCTGCGGCACGAAGAACAAAGGTTGCCGCCTTATCGCACTCTGAGCTGGTTGCGTATATCACAACCCGTTAATTACCAAGCGGCGATAATTAGCGACCGAACAATAGAAGCGCGTCACTAGCTCAAGACGACGCCCAGGCGAGCAGCCGTATAAAGGAGTTGGACGTAGTGTGCTTCTCTTTTGTTTCTTCCCCGCCTTTGTCTCGCCTCGGACTTGCTACCGTCTTCGACGTGATTCCACGAGCCCCACAATTCCTCGTCAAAGAGGTTCCACGATGTCTCTTCAACGTTAATTTTTCAAAATATTCAGTTGATTAATATATTGAATGTGTAAAGTTACGCAAATTTTTTTATCTCATCATTAAAATTTGTATAATATATATTTTAATTGAAGAGATGTATTTTAATTTCCTTCTCAGGTTCCAGAAAGCCTGCGTAAAATACGGAGTACCCGATGTTGATCTCTTCCAAGCTGTCGATCTGATTGAACGTAAAAATATCGCTCAAGTGACGAACACCATCTTCGCTATTGGACGGGCGGTAATTAGTTAACGATATCTTGTTACTTTTATAAATTTTTTACATTATTCACACTTTTACACCAAAATCTGAAGATTCCTTTAAGAAAGGCTTTTTGATAAATGTATGTCAAATTTCATGTATTTTGTTTTGTGAATTTGAAGGAGTACTTAGATAACATTTGTAAAATAAGCATGCACTTTACGGTTGTATTACCTTCTTAATTATATAATATAAATCGAGAAGAAAATGTAGACTCTTTTTGTGCTAATTTACAGACGTATAAGCATCCGGAATGGCGCGGACCCTGGCTAGGTCCGAAACCAGCGGAGGAGAACAAGAGGACCTTCACGGAGGAGCAGCTAAGGGCTGGCGAGGGACTCATTGGTCTGCAAGCTGGTACCAATAAAGGCGCTACGCAAGCCGGGCAAAGCTTCGGAGCTACGAGAAAGATACTTCTTGGGAAATAATTTAATAAAGTTTACACTTTTTTATCGCCGTTAGAAATATTCTGTTTGCGTAACGCGACTTTTTAAATAGATATATCGTAATGTAAAGTTGTTAGAAACATTTAATTAAATGTTTAACGCTTTCGTAAAAAAGAACGAAGAAGATTTTATAATTCTTTGTGATTAGAAGAGCCGTCAATATATCTGTTGAAATTACGCGAATGAATAACGACGCATAAATCAGTTTAAATGTTAGACGTGTTTATTTGTTATTTTATGTTTATATTTATTATTTTTATTTAGCGCGTTCACTTCTAACGTGAGTGTATCTGACGAAATGTATTTTATGAAGTAATCAATATACGACAGTGCATCAAGAGGACTAAAGTTTTTATTTTATCTCGATGCGCCTCAAGTAGAAATCCCGAGGCAAACTATTCTCTCCCACCGCGAGATTTCCTAGAGCGAGTCTTGTCGCTCTTGCTAGTTTCCTGGCAGCTCGCTCGGCTCCCGACAATCGTCTTCAGCCGCGTGTTCCGTGTCGGTGCACGCGGAGACGCACGTGCACGTCTCCGATCCGCGCGCGCGTCACGTTACACCGTCGCTCCGCATACACTCGAGACACACCGCGTGCCACGAATGTACGTGCGTGCCAATGTGTATACGGTACGACGATGTCGGCGATACGCGCAACATGCGCGTAGACCGCAAGCGGAGCGCGTATGCGAACGTCGAGCCTTCGTACGTGACAGGGACGACGAGTGGGCGTGACGTGTATGTACACGCGTTACACGCATTCCTTGACCGGTTTCTACACCGCGAGGCTCCCCGAGGATCAGGCGAGCATCCTAAGACGGAACGTGCCGGTTCCCGCCGATCCGAAATTATACCGTTTTTTTCCCCCCTCTCTCTCTCTTTCTCTCTCTCCCTCTCCCTCTCCGCGCGAGCTGTCGTTACACGTATATCTACTTTCTAAATTTTTTGGAGTGGGATCTCATTTTAAAAAGTGCAAGAGCCAGTCTTGAAAAAGAGTATTATATAAGTTATCAGAACTAAATTGGGCTTGAATTATCAAATTTTTAAATTAACATAAATTTATATTATAGATATAAATTGATATAGATTGTGTTATTATTATTTAAAGATTAAATTAGTTAGCAATGAACATCCAGCTTGATTCGTAGTACTTTTATTGTTTATCTATTTTAATTTTAATTATTTGAGCCTGTTATCTATTTTCTTATTTTGTATAGATATATTATTCATTAAAATTTGTTATTTTTATTTATAACGATTGTAACACTAATAACGTAAATATATATGTATATAACATATATATCCTTATTTGTAGAAAAAAAAATATTAATTACCAATTTTATACCATGAGTACGTTCTGTTCTAATAAAAAAAGTACGTATTTCTAATTATAGAAGCTAAATTTCTCGATTGTACGAATACTTTTTGTGCATCCAAATAATACAATTTTTCATTTTCGCTTATTTTCAAGATAATATATAATTTAATTACTATACATCTTTTTAGGTAAAATAAGAAGCATGCAGTCTATTTTATTAATAAATTGCTAATTATCTTTATTTTTTAAAAATAAAAATTTTTTTTATAGATATCTTCTGTATGATTTTGTATTCACTGTAGGTAATATTTCTCTGAGCTTAACGTTATAATGACCGAATAATTATAAGCGATACAATCTGTCTGTCAAGCAAAGTTTAAACCGTATGATATCAATATTTATATTTTAGTAAAGCACACCACGCATCTGTTTTCGGCCTTCCTTGGGCATGTTTCTCGACATTTCTTCAAAAAGCCTTATCATATTTAGTAACAGAGAGTTTGTGACGTTGAGAGGACATAATGGCAACACAGAGTGATGGCTTATACACATCTTTAATACAACATTATACTTTATTAGAGAATTCTAAGGTACAATGCAAAATTTGTAAAAAACAAATGGTAAATTGGATCAGCTTAATAATACATTCGAACAATCATAAAACGATTGAAACATCGTATAAAACGAGATCACAGAACTCGATATGGCAATATTTTATTAAATTTGAAGGATGTGCGAAATGTATTATTTGTGGTAGTATTGTATCTGCGGCGTGTAAATTATTACATCATTTGGAAAGGAAACATCCAAAGATAGCAAATTTAATAAACGCACACAAATACACAATAAAAGAAATTACTAAACATGACTCGAATCCATATTATAGATACTTAAGCAGATTTAAGGTATACTGCAAGCTCTGTAATAAAATTATTTATATTTCAAATCTCTCTAGACATTTGAGAAGGATACATTTACTAGATAATATAATAAGTGAAAAGAAAATTCATAACTGGATATGGCAATATGTCAAAATAGAATCATATAAGATAAGCTGTAATATTTGTGATCGCATTTATATGAAATCTTGGAGATCAATACGATACTTAAAAAATCACTTGAGCAAATGCCATAACATAAATGAACAGTCAAAGATTGATGAAAATACTAAAGAAAATATAACACATAAAGTAATAAGAAGACAATTAGAAACTAAAGAAGACATAGCAGATGCAAGTATTTATCAAATCGGTCCAGATTCAAAAATTGAAGAAAATGAAGAAGGAAAATGGAGGTAAATTTTATAGATATTACTGTTCCTCTTTTATTGAGTCCTTCATGTAACTTTTATTACAATAAATATGTAAAAGATCAGATATTTAGCATTTATTTATCATTAGTACTTTTCAACTAAAATATTAAAGTCACGGTCGAGTAAAATTCTTATTGTTTAAAATATCAATATAACGTACTTTGGAAACTAAAACTCTTAACAAAATGTTTGATTATAGATTTCATCAGATAAATGCATATTCTACGCCCAATGAAAATACTGAAGAAAATAAAATGGATAGAGGAATGAAACAATTAATAGTTAAAGAAGATATAATAGATGTAAATTTTCATCAAACCACTCTATATTCAAAAATTGAAGAAAACAAGGAAAATAACTGGAGGTGAATTTTATAAATATTATTCTTTCTCTTTTATTTCCTTTGTCCTTTGTATTTTATGAGTTCTTTGAGAGAATTTATCGCTTACATTTTATATTAAAATAATCAATAATTAAAATTCCTAAATATTTGAATAAATGGAGAAAGATTTTTTGATAGAAATAGGAATTTTGTTTAAATTTGAACAAAAAATCCAATTTCTCGCTTTATTCTATTTAAATAAAAACTTAGATAAAATAATTTCCATGTAATAACTGAATAATGCTTTTGATTCGAATACGTTTCTAATAATACTAATTATTCCGATATATTTTTTGGTTTTATTAATCACTTTATATAAAATTGTGTTATTGAAATTTCAGCTCAACAAACAACAGTTATATAAATTTCCATGGACAGATTCTGATAACAGAAGGAGATAAAGTATACACCGCACTTTAATGATTTAAATGAGTTTGAATAAGTGAAAAATCGGTTTTATATTGATGAGGAAGCTCGCTTTCCACTTCTTAAGAAGTCAAGCGATTTTATGAATGAAATATGAACAAGTATATAATATTAGATAATAAGTATATAATTTAGATAATAATAAATATTTAGATATATATATTTTCTAGTTTCATATCTCTCTATTATTTTATCGTATGTGACATTAATCTTATGTAACACTAATTTATTGTATCATAAGAATAATATTTTAAGGACATTGTATTAATAAAACAATATGTTAATTTTATTTTAGTTAAATATATGATTTTTTGTTTTATGTATAATTATTGGACAAAATAATGTATGTATAAAATTAGTGCATTCTTATTAATAAAGTAGCATTTTTTTCATAAGAAGCATAGTATTTATTTATTAGAAATCTACAATGAATAAAAAATTTATGGATAATATTTCACTTATTTATTTTAGATTTTTCTGTCGTATCGATAGGAATAATTACATCATAATTACATTATAATTACATCATAATTCACAATGCGATGTTAGTCATAAAATTGATCATGTTAAAATTACAAAATGTCAACTTTAAAAACGCTTTCATTCCGAACATAAAATATCAGGATTATAAAAAAAGATCACTAGACACGTCAATGTCTACGCAGAAATTGAAAACATATTAGATATATAACACTCATTTAAATATTAGAAAATATCACATATTTTTTTACGTTCAGAAATGTTTCTTCTATAGAATGTGATATCAATTTTTAATTTCGGAGTCAGTAAAAAATTAGAAAAAAATCGCAGAGCTTAGATTAGCCGTACAGGCTTATTCCTAGTAACCACGGGTTATCTCAGCAATATCGATTCCCAGTACAGGCCAGTTCTTGGGGACCCCCTGGCACAGGACGGTATCACGGCCGAGGAGCAGGCTTCGCGCCGCGTTCGCGGTCCGGACGCAGCTTCGACCTTCGTCGGCCTGCCTCCCATCGTCTTATGTGCTCCTCTTGAAAGGGGAGCGCTGCGGAGTGGCCGCTCCGCGCATCACTGCGCCCCACTATCCTTCCACGCACTCGCACTCGCAAGCCGCGCGCGTACAAACACGCCGCGGGCCGCAGATCTCTCAGCTCATCAGCTGTGGATCTGCGGTCAACCCGTTCTGTCCTTCCATCTCTCTTCTCTCTCGGCTGCGGTCGATCAAAACCATGTTATAAACATAGGAAGGGAAAGGGTCATTAGATCAAGTCGGAAATCCCAAGAGAGGTTCTTGGTCTGATTAATTGTAAACCGATTATTTGAAATAAAAAAGAGCTCTTAACACTAATATTGCAATGTTTTTCTAAATTCTGAAACAATTCGTTACTCTCGTATGTTTCTCTTCTTTTATTTCCTCGAAGACTACTCTTGTGATCGAAGTCCACGCGATTGACACTAAAGAGGCAACGCTTGAACGAATAAACGACGAATGAAGTTGCATTATGTATAATTGTCTACTTAACACAGACTCGCAGACAAACGAATTCGAATACACTATCGCACACGTGCAGGAGACAGTTCGAATGATTACGCTCACGGAGATAGACGTACGACTCTTTCATGTTCCTGACAACCTATTCGCGTGGAGTTCATTGGTACGTTTCCACGCTGCTCCGTGCTGTAGCACCCGACTCGACCGAATGCGAATGACCTGCAAACTCGCGTGCATTATCCTCCTTTTCCTTCGTAGATATCGCGTCGACTTTCTCGACGTTCATAATTTCCTAGTAGATGGTGGAGGGTCGACTCTAGAAGTCGTTAAAAGTGACTGTGCGGTTGCTAGCCAGTGCTGCGGTTGCCTTGGTAACCACAATACCTGGGGAAGTCGTTTATCACGCGTAAAGTCGTGGGTTGTACCCAAGTAAATGCCCGAAGCATTTCACTCTCAAACAATCATCGTTGCTCGACTCTCGCTGACTCGCTCCTTATTTTCATTGACTTCTACTGATTCCTCGCATTATTTTTGATATTTGCGCTCGTTGGCTACGATTACACCGTGCGCTTAGTTCGCGACCTAAACAATGGGCATTCTTGTTTAATCTATAGGTTGAACAAAGACATCTATTGTATACATAGCATTCAAATACGCTTTGTGTACTTCCAGAATAAAAAAATTTATTTTAAAACGGAGCGTTATTGAGCTGTACAGCGAACGTAAACGAAGCGTCGTTGAGTAATACGCGGCACCGCCACCAGAGGGACTTAACGAGAACTAATTTCTCGAATTTAAAAAACCGCACAGACTGGGACAAAAGACGTAGTATTGAAAGATTTTTTCAGTTGTGTTCTGCAATGAAATAATTTTTTTGAAGTGAGCTCTTAGATTCTAAGATAAAAGCACAATACTTCTTTTTAGATGTTGATCGAATAAATGAAATATATTTTAAAATATTATCATTTGCTTATCAAGGACCTCGATCAAATTTTATTCACGTTCGTCTCAGAACTCAACGACGCTTCGTTTACAATCAACGAACACTCTGCTCGTGCTTGACGAAGAATTTATCTACGCTTGATTTATGCTTCTTTAACGTTTAGTTGACACTTCCTTTACGTTCCATGTTCCAATTTTTGCTTCTTACGAGTTTCGTTTACGTTTCCGTTACTCCCTCCTTACACTTCTTTTACACTCCAATATAACGCTTTAAGTTTTATTTTCATCAGGAATTGTCTTGCAGCATATTCAACGTCTCTTGATTACGCATATGCCAAGGACTTTTGATTGACCCGGATGATTGCGCTAATAAAACGATCGATGATGGAATACTAAGAATCTGACACGTGTGTCGCGGTCTTTTACATTATCAGAATGTAACAATTAATTAAACTACAAATATAGCTAGTAATACAGCTGATGTATTCAGAACGTGATTACGAGTATTTAGTATATATTGGTTTAAATTACATATCTACCATAGAATTTAAAAAATAAAAGCGCGCTTTTATTTACTAATAAAATACGTTCTAAATATAGATCTACAGTGAGTGAAAAAAGTATTTGTACAGAGAAAATATTTTTCAAAAAAAGTTTATTTTTAAAAAGTAAATATTATCCAGATTATGACACGAGTATTTAGTATATATTGGTTTAAATTACATATCTACCATAGAATTTAAAAAATAAAAGCGCGCTTTTATTTACTAATAAAACACGTTCTAAATATAGATCTACAGTGAGTGGAAAAAGTATTCGTACAGAGAAAATATTTTTCAAAAAAGTTCATTTTTAAAAAGTAAATATTATCCAGCGAGAAATGAGTCATCGAATTGATGTTCGAATTGATATCAATACGATGATTCAACATCAATTTGACGTCAATTCGACGTTTAATTGACCAATTAATGTTTATTTTCTACAAATAAGACTGGTTTTTATAAAAAATTTCCTTGTATACGAATACTTTTTGCTCTCACTGTATATTACGTTATATACATAGCATGATTTATATTAATATTCTCGCCAAGGTGAAGCGGCGCTCTACGCATCCGCTTCCTTCGTATCCGAATGATTTATTGTTCAGGCACGCTTTCCAGAACATCGAGTTTCGTGCGGCCGGAATGATTCCCGCTATCTTGAGAACGTCTATTTTTATACCGGCGGAGCGGCTCTGATCTCGCCGCCATCTGTGAAGCGGCACGAAACGCTTCTTCGCGGAGCGGAGACCTCGGCTACGTGAGCACCTCCTCGACTTCGGACCCTCGGATTTACGTACTCCGGAAGAAGTGCACGTCACAGTTCCTACGATGCGCGTGATGAGAAGTATCTTTCGCTGTGTCCGTTCATTACGTCGTGCCGATTAATCAACCCGGGTCCTGATTGAGTTTCACGGAGCGCCAGACGAGTATATTTATCGCTGCCAGTGGATGCACGGGATGCTTGTTGCGTATCCTCGCTGGATCACTTCGCAGCTTCACTTCCCCGCGATGGTCCTGTCGTGAGGCAGAGAGCAATGAGTCGCTCGAAAAGTGACGTTCGTCGCATGTTCAATCTCGAGCTAATCTTCTACATGAGAGATTGGTGTCCCGCGAGGAAATGACATTACGCACTTGTTTTTATATACGTGCAGGTGAATCGACTGCGAGCGTTTCGGTGGCATGTCAGTTAGAACGTAGTTGACATTCTGTTTTACGAACAGGTACGTAATAATAAGCCGCTCGGTCTTTGGAGTGTTCTACGAGAGAGGAGTACGAAGGGAACGCCAATCGCGTATCAAGTGGAGTACGAAACAATATGCCTTCTGTTTGTGGCGATATGATCGATACGGCTGGTAAATCATACATTTCTATAAGTCTGTTATTTTTTTGAAGAATGTTCTGAATTGAGTTCTGAACCCTGTTATTTTTTGAAGAATTTTCTGAATCCTGATATAATAAGTGGAACAAATATAGGCGGGTATTCATAAGTTTATTTTTATTTTAAAACTGTTTTAAGTAATATCTTAAGATGCTAATATGACTGTAATTGGCTTACGACATCTTAAGACTATACTTAAATTATATTTTAAATATAACCTATTATAAATACTGGCCACAGATTAACTTATGATGTCTTAAGACTGTATTTAAAACTGCCTTGAATATAACAATCAACTATAAATATTAGCTATTTCACTCCAATTTATTGTACCAGTGTACAATTTAGAACATTCTTTGAAAAAGAGCAGTCTTTATATACACTATTGTTGTACCCATGCATGATATACCGTTTCTGAATATAGTAGCTGTGTAAATATTTTTGGCATATAAGAATGATTTTGTGCAGCTGCCTCGCAATCAAGCGTCATGGAAGGCATCTCCAGTACGGATAGCGTGGGAACGCAGAGTGACATATCGGGACACACGACGGTACCAGGGAGGCCTAGAATGGACGTGGCCTGCGTCTTGGATTTGCAACAATCAGAACATCTTGTTCAACGAAAGAAAGCGCTAGACGAAGTTAGACAGGCCTGTAATTTGGTCAATGCCAATATACATCATATACAGGTATAGTTTTGCATGAATTGGCTGTTTAAATAACAACAGGATAGCAAAATATGCATTTTCGATGAGACTCTGAATAAAAATGTGATAGAAGTAAAGAAACAAACTGTTGCAACATATCAATTTTATCAGTTTCGAAACAAGTTTTTTATATATCAAAAGTCGAATGCTAGATAATCTTAAGAATATTTTTTATATATTTATAAGCTAAAAATAGCTGAAGATATAAGAGTTGTAAAAGTAAAGTAGCCTTTCATCTCTATTTGATTTTCCATTTTTTGTAGTTTGAGAAGCTTGATTTTGGCGAAACTAATGTGCTGGACACATTTTATAACGCTGATGTGGCAGTTGTGGATTTAAGTATACAATTGCAACAATCTGCGCTGTTTTATCATCTCGGTGTCAGAGAAAGTTTTGGAATGAAGGAAAACATTTTGCTATATAATGACATAGACACAGAAGCTACAATTAGACTCAAGGTACGTATATACTTTGTACAGCACATATGTTTTTCATTGCTTTTAGAATACGAATGCGAATAAGTCTCGTACATTCATTGCAAAACACTATACATAATAGTAATAGTAGTAGTAGTAATAGTAGTAAGACACAAGAGTGACCTTGACCATTTGTTAGACTTAGAATGCACTTCATAGTTATGATCTCAATTAATGCTCTCATAAATAGCTTGCTTGGGGCGCAAGAGATCCACACTGTATGCACAGCATATCAAACGATTCCAGTATTCCTGCATTCTTGCTATTGAGAAGATATCCATCTAGTAGTTTTCTTTCACGTGAAAGAATTATTTATAATACGTAAATGATTTTATTGTAATAACTGTTTCCGAAAATTATATCGTATTTAATTTATACAAGAAGATTAAAGAAAGGAAATATTAAAAAAGTATTAACTTTTACGATGTATTTCACTTGCTATTACGCATTTCTCACGAGTAGTTTAATCTTGTTATAGACACTTTAACAGTTGTCTGAATTATAATCACTTAGTTATTAACGTAATTATTTTCTATTTTTTTATGTAATTTTCTGCGAGACTTTTGTTGTTTCGAAAACTTCGAAAAGACTTGATATTTTTACTGTCAGCAATTAGTACGTGTTGTGCGCGGAACGGTACTCGACGTCAGACTGCCGCGGGTTAAACATAATCCATCGGATGACACGATGTCTCTGCCTGTTGGGCAAGCACCAAATATGTAATTCCGCTTAATATGGAGTAGAAAAACATGAGCTCATACTCTCAATATATAACAGTTACTCAATATAGCACTTGGTATAGCCGATTGTGTGCAACCGTGCACGATGTTCTCTACGATTTATTACTGATTCGTTATACGTACGTTTCATTTCTATATATTGCACCTGGATTGTTAATTTTATTTGAAATTACCATATTGAACAATTTATTGTAACGATTTGTAAGAGAACTCAAGAAGGAATTTAAAGTGCATGTGTTAATGTAAAAATATGATGAATAATCATGAAATAACAGATTATGAGTAATCAAAAGTTAAATTTAGTTTAAATTAAGTATAGATTGTTGATAACACAATACATAAAGTATGTCGCGGAGAAACGCAAATAATTTGTTCATGTAATTTTTTAAATCAGTTATTATTTTTCTGATAGCGTTTATATAAAACTAATTTTTTTTTAATTACAGCGGTATACACTATTTTTATTATGAAATTAGTTTACACAGAAATATGCTTTTTGTACAGTTATCATGTGGCAGTTACACATTTGTTTCGTATCGCGTTGTGGAATCGTGTGGATCATGTGTGGCTACTAATCCAGCAACTAGCAGAATCACAGGCGAAGAAACAATAGATCCCAAACAGCATCTCACTCTGAAACTCAAGAAATTGTTTCAGGATGTGGAAATACAATCCAAGTAAGCAAATATGAAAATTTTTCACAAACAGAAGCTTTATATTAAAAATTTTTAATCGTTACCCTATAAAATGCAGAAAACACACATTTTTAATATATATTAATATAAAAAATGCTTTTATTAAAACTTCCAGAGCACATATGAAGGAGAAATTTTTGGCAGATTTACGAAAGGCGCGTGAAACATACTCTGGAGAAGAACTTTCCAGAGCTCTGAATAACATGCGCAAACGTTTAGATGATCCAAATGTTCTATCAGGAGAGGTCGTTTTAAATGTCCTCATTTCATTCCGAGAAATACAGGTATACAAAATAATGATAAATATTACTTTCCAATGAAAATTGTACTGTTATATAGAAATATACACACATTTACATTTACATTTGTTTTAATATTATTAGGATTATGATGCAATGGTACAATTGGTTGACGATTTGAAAACTATACCAACTCATAAGAATTATATAAATACTCCAGCTATAAGATATTTATACGCGTTTGCTCTAAATCGACGGAACAAAGAGGGTGATCGAGAAAGAGCATTAAAGGTTATCGAGAAAGCACTGGAAAAAAAGGAAAATCATGTTCCTGATATGTTGTGTTTATGTGGAAGAATATATAAAGACAAATTTGTCGAAAGCAGACACTCAGATGAGGAGAGTTTAAAGAATGCGATTCACTGGTACAGAAAAGGTTTTGAGGTACAGTATCTGTATACATCGTTTCTCTATTATTGGGATTATCTCGATTAGTGTATGTATTGTTATTATTATATTTGTAGGTTCAGCCTAACGAATATGCTGGTATAAATCTTGCTACTTTATTGGTCATAGCCGGAAATGAGTTCTCTAAAAGTGAGGAGTTACAGCATATAGGAATGGTATTAAATAACTTAATTGGCAAGAAAGGCAGTTTACCGAGCTTAAAAGATTATTGGGATGTAGCAACATTCTTTGAAATTAGCGTATTAGCGGAAGATTATTCGAAAGCTATACAAGCAGCTGAATGTATGTTTAAATTGAAGCCACCGAATTGGTAAGTATATGAGAAATAAAATTTAGGTATTTATTTCGTAAAAGACATAGTATGTTCAGAATGCAGAGCAAAGTATATATATTTCAGAATTTATTTTGATTAATTATTTTAATTTTTAGGTATCTGAAATCGACAATTGGCAACATATCACTGATAGATAGGTTCCGTAAAAAAAATGAGGAAGCTGAAATTGCACCGGAGGAACAAATATTTAGTTTCTGGATGGACTACTTTGTCGAAGCTACAAAGCCGGAGGTTGGCGATAGTATACGGTTTCCAGTAAGTTGATAAATGGAATCGTTCTACTGAGGATCCAGTTTCCAATTCGGGAGATTATGGCTTATAGTTATGTTACCAATCCAGCTTACTTCTGTACATTTTGGGTCAAAGTAAGAATAATATAAAACTGCTCTTAGTGCAGATTTATGGATTCACTCTTAAAAATCAACTTCCCACTTTAATAATTTTTCCAGTAAAAACGCTTAATACATCACAATATTTTTTATCAGATTTTAGTATTGGAACCAACAAAAATTTTAATGCCGAGTTATGTAAACGTGAATCTCGGCGCGGAGGAGAAGTCCATACAAATATGGAATTTGTGTCTGGATAATATGAGAAACAATTGCAAGCAAGTTCACGATTGGTTGTTTACTGCAAACATGATACGTAGCGTAAGCCTGTATAAAAGGGACGAAAGATGTCTTTTTCTGTACGTTCATCAAAACTCGGATGATTTCCAAATGTATCTACCATCAGTACAATGTAGGCAAAGATTTTACGACTTGATCTTAGAAATGACTAGAGATCAAGAAGGCATGGTTACAGATTTGGATGCTTACATGACTGATGATCGCATGAAGGTTTTTATTAATTTTTAATATCACTTATAATAATACGTGCACGTTTTGTATATAATTTTTAATTTTTTAATACGTGTTTTTTCAGTTCGAGTATGAATTGGATGATCAAAACAAGCGCATAATTCTCGGTAAAGGTACATACGGCGTAGTGTATGCAGCGCGTGATTTAAATACGCAAGTCAGGATTGCAGTGAAAGAAATTCGTGAACGAAATTTGGGCGATGTACAGCCTCTTCATGAAGAAATTAAATTACATAGTCAATTGAGACACAGAAATATTGTTCAATATTTAGGCTCTGTAAGCGAGGATGGATATTTTAAAATCTTTATGGAGCAAGTTCCTGGAGGTAGGGAAGGAGAAAAGCATAACATAAAAAAATGGCATTTATAAATATTCATAATTGTCATAATTTCAGGAAGTTTATCAGCATTGCTAAGATCGAAGTGGGGCCCTTTGAAAGAAAATGAATCAACTATCTCATATTATACTAAACAGATGTTGGAGGGCCTTAAATATCTCCATGATCAAAAAATAGTTCATAGAGATATAAAAGGTATATAATTTGTAGACTGCATAAATTTTACGCTTATTTATTCAAGAAAATAGTATTTTTAGTTTTATAATTATTTTCACACAAGTAAATTTAAATATATAATTTAGGTGATAATGTGTTGGTAAATACATACAGTGGAGTAGTAAAAATTTCTGATTTCGGTATGTCCAAACGTTTGGCTGGTTTATGCCCGAGTACAGAAACGTTTACTGGAACATTACAATATATGGCACCAGAAGTTATTGATAAAGGTCAACGTGGTTATGGTGCGCCTGTAAGTTTATGTTTAATTAAATGTTTTGTTTTGAGAATATTCGTAGGATAAAGACATGTTTGTATCATATATATCGTAATAACAATTATTCAAATTTTTCTTTAGGCGGATATTTGGTCTTTAGGTTGCACGATAGTTGAGATGGCCACCGGAAAGCCTCCGTTCATTGAGCTAGGTTCTCCACAGGCAGCTGTTTTTAAAGTAAATTGAGAATATTAAATTATTAACATTTTAAACATTGAGAATTATTAACTTATCTAAAGTCTGATGTATATATGTTTGTTTGCAGGTGGGATATTATAAAATACATCCTGAAATTCCATCAGAGTTATCTGAAAGAGCAAAAAGTTTTATATTGCGTTGTTTTGAGCCGAATCCTGATATAAGAGCAACCGCAGCAGAGTTGTTGGAGGATCCATTTCTTAATGAGTATATAAATAAGCATAGTACTGTAGAGTTTTATAATTTTTTACAATCGTATAGTAAAATGCTTATTTATTATAGGAAAAAGAAGAGTAACAGATTAGTTGCACCACCAGATTTCAGTAGAAGCATATCAGTTCCTGCAGACAGAGTGGAACGTTTGGGGAAATGCGATAAAACAAATAATAATCACATTGTCTCTGCCACACCTATGCAGATGTCTCAATCCGATGATAGGTATTATAAAATTTTTCACCTTTGTTATAATGTATTATGTGTAAGCATTTTTGTAATCTGTGACATTCTCGCCTTTGTTTTACTATGTTGTACTTTTATTTGATTTATTTTATTTGTATCAAGTAATTTTTGTTGCTAATCTCATTTTTATGTCGCTTGTTAGATCAACATTGAAACGTTAAGAAATGCCATTTGTGAAACTTGATTATTTTTATATAATATTATCAAGGAATAGCAAATTTAAATTTTGTATTGTTATGTTATATATTATAACGTGAAAATTACGTGTATTTTTACTTTATTTCCAAGTTTTTAATATCCACATTATATCCTGTAATGAATATGTTAAAAGTACTTTATCGAAATTGCATTCTACATATAAAGAGTATGATACAAGAGTATAATATTCTTTTATATGAATGCACGTGGCAAATTATAATTATAAAATGTTAAATTTAGTGGAGGGTTAACGAAGTCTAGCCCATTGAGAGAACGCAGTCCAGCTCACCTATTGTCCCCCATCAGCATGCCTACTGCAACTCTTTCTTTTAACAGGTATGGTTCTAACTTCGTAAATTGTTTATACGCAAGTAAAGTATATAACTGAAGGAATATTTTGTTTTGTTATTTACTTATTCATAAACATAAATTATATAGATTTCTTTATATGATCATTTATCATGAATATTAAATGTGCAAAATGTTTAACCAGTGTCTTCAAACTGCTTATGTTTTGTATAATATCCGTAGACATATATGAAGTCATTATTTTTTGCTATAAAATGTTTATGCATTTATATAATAGTAGTATATAATGTCTCTCTCGATATATAACCTATTAGCTTTGTGTAAGTTGCATTAATTTCAAATTTATCCTTTATGTTTTATGTAAGCAATAATATTAGATATAACATTATTATTGGATACTTTAAAGTGTTATTCAAAATAAAATAATATAATTACATTTATCATAACTTTTTGTTTTGGGGTCTGGATTTATTTTCTTAAGTATTGACATATATACATTAACATATAATAGCTTTGCTAAGTAATTACTATAATTTATGTGAATACAATTTACTAGAACATAATTTAAATAAAGCAGCTTTTTAACATTTGATTTATCCTATTAATCATAGCTTTTTCTATAACTACCTTTAAACAATAATAAATATATACCCTCAAAATAGGTGGATCGTTCGAATTGTTTATATAAATTTTATTGTACGTATCATATTAAATATATAGAGATTATGTATTTCTTTTTCTCTTTTGATATATTATTTGTAATAATATTTCTGTATTATTTTCCTCTATATTATATGATATAAAACTAATCGAATTTTTATTTTGTATAAATTATTAGATAACTAAATAATACCAGAATATTAAAATATTTAAAACACAAAATTATCACTTTTATAATTTTATGCAAGATGCGCTAATAATCCTTTGACATACAATATTAATAAAATTTTATCGTTTTAATAGATACAGTTTAAAAGTTAATATAGATAGTTCATAATATAAAAAAAATTAATATTATTTGTTTATATCTTCCTAGTACAATAGGAAATACTCCATCGATAGAAACTAGTGAAACTGATACAGCTGGTGTCTCAATAACTAGAAGAAGTTCGTCTGGTGGCTTATTATCGCCAGAAGTTGAATTAGGAGGTAATAAATACATCTATTATTTCGTAGGATATTGATATTTCATAGGGTTAGTATCGGAAATTATTTTTGAAAAGATATAAAAAAGAATTTATTCAAATCACAATATAAATAAATATTGTAATCGTGGACAGATGGATAGATGAAAAATTGCGAATTGTCCAGAATTTATTATGACATAATTCATTTATATTTATGGGGTATTGGGACAAAACAGGACAACCAGGACAAAAATCTGGAGAAGAGCAAGAAGGTTTTTATCTGTTAAAGAAGGATAGTCAAAGACGTATGACATTAACAAGGGTTCTCAACCAAGATGAGGCAAAAATTTGTGAGGTTTGGATGAGAGGTATATATCAAGCGGAGGGACAAACTGTGTTGCAAATGGTATTTATATACTGAAGTATCATGTTGTGTTGCAAATAATTGCCGGTATATATTTAATTATTATCATTATTTTAGAGTCATTTAGTGTTGCTCATGCGTGGTTTGAGGGATTATATAGCAGAGCAAAATCAGGAAGTAATAGTAACTGCTATTCGAACGTTGAAAGAGGAATTGGATTTCGATTCGACTGCTATTAATCATCTACATTTGGCTATTTATTTATTTCAAACAGCAGTAAATGAGGTTCTTAGAATGCACAGTATAAAGCCACATTGGATGTTCGCTTTAGACAATTTAGTAAGAAATGCTGTTCAAGCTGCTATCACCGTCTTATCTCCCGGTAAGTATTATTTTCCTTAATGAAAATGGGAATAAATTGTCATATATTTGACAGACATCATTGAGAACACTCACTCCTGCCAGTAAAAGAAAAAGTGTTTCACTCAACTGGCCAGATTCTCACACGTTATTTGGAATATGAACCAGATGTGTAATGTATGCATGTAGTTTAAGTGTAATACACGTGAAGAGATTGAGTATATTATCATGTCAACTCTAAAAATATCTCTAGAGAAAATCATCACTAATAATATGGGATCTCTTATGAACGTCGCGTTCAGTAAGAGGATTACCGCATTCTACTTGAGTTCATACATATCTGGTTTAAACAGTTTTTATTGAAAATAAAAAAATTATATATATTCAAATGCGATCAAAAAGTAGTATACAAGTTACATTACATGGGATATGTTTTGTGTTACAATTTGTATACTCTTAGAATTGGGTGCCAATTTACTTGGACAAGAACGAGTACAACCTGGTGGTCAAGGCCCTGAGGAAGGATCAACGTCTGGGGTATCAACGGTAAACTCTGTGAAATCTCAAAAAACCGCTGACTCTGTCGATAATAAGTATTGGAAAGAATATAGAGATCAAATGGGAGCACTAAAAATGGAAAATATGAAGCTACTTCAGGAATTGATAGAAAATCAGAAATCATATCAAACGTTATTGCAACAAGCTCTCGAAGAGCAGAGAGCCCAAGTTAATACATTGACACATCTGTGTGAAAATATTAATAGAAGGTCAATAAGACAGGAATCAGGGTACGAAAAATTATCATTTTATTTATTGCTGCATAATCATTAATTTATTACTCAAAAATTATTATTTTAATTATTGTTGCAAAATTATTACTTTATTGTTGTAAAATTATTACTTTATTTATTGCTGCTTTTCACGTGTTGCAATGTATACAAAATTTGATTAACATTTTATATAAAAGTATTTTTTAAATAATTATAGTTACAATTCTTGCATTTTTGGAAATATATCTCAACAATCCTTAATATCTACTATCGATACGCACAGTACGGTTTCACATCCGGATACAGCCCTTGTCGATTGGTTACAGAATCTTCAAATAGATGAAACATCAATCGATAGAGTAAGTATTCCACGGATATCTGAAATGAGAATGAGAATAAAAATAAGTTACATGTTATTTATTTTACATGTAATATTTATGAATGATTTTCTAATACTCTTAGATTCTATATGAGGAATATACACTGGAAGATATTTTGCGTCATGTTACACGGGAAGATCTCCGTAGACTAAACTTAAGGTAAAAATGCTTTCTTTTATTTAATAATAATAGCATATGTGTGTAGAGATGAACATCTTATATATCATTTTAGGGGAGGAATTGAACTCAGGATATGGCAAGCCATATTGAGACATCGCGAGAATAATGGAAATTAAATCGTAAAAATTACAATACAATTATATATTTTACTATCATTTTTAGTGATAAAGTGTCACTAATAGCTGGCATTTAAAGCAGAGTAAAATACCTGTTTTAATTAGGCTGCCATAAGATAAAAGTATAATGATTTAAATCTAAATTTCACACACAGTCGTGCATATGCTATATTATGTTAGACATAAATTCCCATAAAGAGAAAGAAAGTTTTCTCTGTGAGACAATGTTATAATGATATTACTGGTTTATTTCGTAGTTCCTAATATAAATTGCTATAGAGCAATTATATAACAAATCCGTGTATAATGATTTATGTTAACAAGACGTATTTTGTCTTAGCGTTTTTATCACAGATTTTAATTACTTTGCCAAAGTTGATATTAGAATGTGAGAAACCAGTATTTGTGCAATGTATTATGGAATGTATTCTTATACATTACATTTTCTTATTATAGAGAATTCTGTAGCTTTGATTTTTAAATTCGGCATTTGAAAATCAGATCAAATTTAAAGGAATCATTTTTACATTAAATAGTTAAATCTAAAAAGATAAAATAATAACGAAAAATGACAAAGAGATTATGAATATGAATTATCAGTAATATATTTGATATTATATTTTATTGTAAAGTTTAATGATATCTTCTATTATAATAGAAATAATAGATGCTTCCAATGGCTGATAATAAAACTGATACAATTAATATCCTATTTTTACAAGATATATATCGATATATTCATTGTTGAATAAATAAATCTAGAAGATCTCTGTCACTAGAAAATCTTGATTGGAAATGGTGTGTATTTTCAAAAAGTAATAATTTTATGTAATAATTGTTTATTATTATAAATGTAATAGGCAGTTACATAGTTCATCTAACGAATCTTCCCAATGTTTTCACGAAGGGACGCAATTATTTATGGTGCCTTATAGTGCCTTGTAGTGCCTAAAAATCGTTCCAGTACAAGAAAAGATATTTATTATATAGAATAAATATGTACACGTAGTCATATCACTCATATGAAATAATATGAAATATTCGCTGTTGAAATCTTACGTTCTCAAAGAGCAAAATTTTATCTGTACGAAACATAAATCTCCTCACAATCAGTATCAAAATATCAATTGAATTTTTTTGTGTCGGTATTCATCATGTAAATAGGCTTTTCGTAATTTTTATAAGAATTTTACATTGATTCGTGAATTCAATTAGTAATTTCAGGCTTTGTTCAAGTTTTGTAGATATGAATTTTTATATGACGGAAAAATTTCAATTTTTCTTCCATGCAATATTGTAAAAAGAGAAAATCGCTTGTGCTCTGTGCGATGCACAATATATTTTGTACAGTTAGATTTTTTAACATATAATAGTCGTTACACAGGTATCTAATTTTAATAAATTCTGGAGAGAGATCGCTTTCTCGAAAACCCGGTGCCTAATTGTTTGAAAGCTTTTACATTATACAAGATTGGTTCAGCTTAATTATACACTGATGTTGCAATACATGATCTAATGACTGACAAAATTAATATTAATGCAATATTTTTGTGTAATATACTAATATATTAAAAATTGTAGAGCGATATTTTCTAATTTTAACAAACTTTCGTGTTGGTGCTTGTTTTCAAATATTCTGACTAAAATAGTTTTTCGCTCAATTATGTGAGCATTATTGAAATAAATGTCGCAATCAAGAGAAATAAACTTTGAAACAAGCATCACAATATATTGTTAATTATATATATTGTCGGTTTCACTTACAAAATTAATTATAATTATTGCGCTCGCATGTGCGATCGTTTGTAATAAAGGAATAAACATATATATTTAGATTATTTATTATAGCCACCTTTAAATAACAATTTCTTTCACAATTTAGTGAAACATATTCAGCTTAGAAAATATTTATTTTTGGCAATGAAAAACGCAACGCTGGGATTTAAGTTATGAAGCATAATAAAACATACCTTTAGATTTTCAAATCCTCTCTCCTTTCCAGCTGTAAAGGGTCGGAATATTTTTGACATCAGACTGTAAGTAAGTCAAATAGATTCACAACTCTCGTCAGAGGGGTACCGCTTTTCACTCAGCTTGTCAGCTAAGGTTTCTTTGTTATGTCGATCGATATCTCAAGAAGTCAATCTTCATAGTCAGAGATAGCGTTTATCACCACCTTTAACCTTTCACGGTAAACTGAAAAAAATAATACTTTCTATTTTATCACTATTTTTAAATTTTTGTATTTGTAAGTTGGGAGACTAATGTTAAAAATCGACATTTATTTTATGTATTATACATATTTATTCAAGTATAAAACAAGTACATTTTTTCCTACCATCCACATTTATATAAAAAAGGTAGTTCGTGTTATTTCATATCGAAATATATTCTTCCATAATTAATTTTGATGTTTATCTAATTTCCGTTTAAATCTTTTACTTTATCACTTAATTATCTTGGAAAGAAAATAAATTCATATAATTACGGAGTTTAAATGTAGAAATAAAATGATATAATTATAATACGCGTACATATTAAATATAAAAATGAAATGTTAACAATAGGATCTCATCAGCGTTGTTTTACAGCAAGCGAATTAATGATCATTCGTCTAGAAAAGAATAGGGTTCGAATCGCTCGAACAGCGCGTTTTATTCCAAGAAGAAGGAAGCGACGAGCACAACACACAACACAGCTGTAGTCGATATTGCGAAAGTTTTTAATCTGCCAGCATCCAACGAGCGTTGAAACGCTGGTCAAAGCCCTGGTCGTACGAGACAAAAGGTCTCTATCGTCATTTATGCGGAGGTATACGCACACAAAGACACGTCACCGTGTCTCCGCGTAAAAAATGCCATTGCCTCGCCTTTGTTGTGTTTGCACTTCACGTGCGTGCAATCTACGCACGGTCATGGCCACGGTATGAAATATTCAAAGTGGCTCTAATGTTAACTGGTGACCACTCTTTGGTCTGCCACCTTTGTGTCACTCGCGAGGGGTGCATCTGCATGCAGATCGATCCTGCATCTAGGGAAATCGGCTTATCCGCTCTCTGGTATAGAGAAAGAGAGATAATACCGTATATACGTACGCCCCCGAATCGTTTGGTATTCTAAAAAGCGAGCGTCTCTTCTCCTTGTCATGCAATATTCAAAATTTCGCAAGAGCGATGACGAACGGAGAACGAAAATAGATTTTCACGATAGACGATCAATCAGTTGAAAAGCGAATTTTTGCGACATGCTAAAATTATACATGTATTGCAATTGTGGGGATGGGCGGAATAAAGGTCTAATTACAAAATCTTGATTTTGATAAAAATTAAAATAACTTGTTACTTTTTTATTATACCACAAATGGGAACAGTACTAAATGTATATTTATATAATGTCTTTGAGAAGTTATATGTTATAATATTTCTCTCTATTATGATTAATATTTAAAAAGTTATTTGCAATTTAAAAAATGCACTTACTTAGTCCCTTTTTCTGAATATTGATCATAATATTGTAAGAATCGACAGAAAGAAAAAATTATGAACTGCAGAAATGTTTTTTATTTTCACATTCTTTTAAAAGAAATACAAAATGAATATGAAATACATTTTACTTTTTACTTCTACAAAATAAATTGAAATAATGTTCAATCATTATCTGATTTCGTAAGATTTTTTAATATAAATACGTTGTAATAAAAACACTTTTATTGTCGTACCATTTTCGTTCAGTCTCTGGTAAAAATCTCATTAATTGATTTTAAATCATAAATTATTTTAAATATGATTTTAAATCATATGTCCTTTTTCCATAGATTATATCATTTTCACCACCACAGGACAATCGAAACACGTTCATATTTAACTAATGTAAGCAACATCGATTCCTTGTTTATTTGCGCTAATCTCCGGAAAAAGAGTCTAAGTAAAATTGTGCTTTTATTCCGCCAATTATATGGAATACGATATTATATGAATTATAGTTATGTAAATCAGCTATGTGAATCTTTGGTTTATTTTTAATTATTGAATTGTCTTTAATTTCAAGGATACATTTTTTCATTTAATCATCTCTTATACGTTTTTTGATGACCTCACATATTCTGATTATATCGAGTCACTAAGAGGATTTTTTTCATAAGTACAAGATACGTTTTTATGATAAATCACGTTTCAAAATATACGAGCGATTCGATTCAAAATTATGTTTTCTGGATATACAATATTAGCATTTTAAACCGTTGACGTAATTTTATGTGAGCTACAGAACATAAATGATATCATCCATCGTTCAGTACGTATTTTGTCGGCACACTAAAGATCGATTTTCTAGGTGAGTATACGAAATACAAACATCTCATAAATTACTGCATAATAAACTGCATTTGAAATTGATTCTTTCGTTTTACTTTTTGCGATCACCGGCATAATTCGGCCGGAGGCGAGTCATCGACGCGATAATTAAATGACCCTGCGAAAGGATCTGGCGAAATACAATTATGTAAATGTTATCGAAACAACCTCTCAACGTTTGTTCACAATCGGTTCCGATAATGTGCATTCTCTTTCTTGTTTAGAATTAATGAAGTTTTTTCATCACCTTCGCTATCAACTCTCTAATATCTGTCGGATAAAATCATCCTATTAACTGGACGCATTATAATAATATGTTACACAGCAGAGATCAGAATGCAAAAAAAACTGTTATTTTTCTTTTATCGGTCCGCTGTGTGAGTGACGCGCGTGTTTTATCGCTGAATATTTTCTCGCGTTATCTATCGAGTTCCAGCAGCCGGCGGCTGTTATTACAGCTTCTAACGTTGCCCCATCGTCATTAGGAATTCTATAACAGGCGGCTGCGGTGAAAAGGGCATTATGGAAGAACGTATTGATGATCGGTCGCTATCTTCATTCGTACGAGTCGTCGCGATATCGTCATTTAACTAAAGGCAAACTCAGAAGAATTAAAAAAAAATCCGCGTATTTTTTTTACGCAACACATTGGCGTTACATTGATTTTGCGATACTTATTTCGCTAAGGAGAAGATATATTTGTTCTTCAAGAAAACATCGTGTCCCGCTATATCTTCTCTTTTCTAAAATTATTAAATCTCCTGTGCTGTGTAGAGCTTAATTGGAACGCTTAAGGGAAAGTTTTTCGTTGTAACGAGATAATCGGATGGTCGAGTATCCATGGGGATGGCGAACACTGGAGCACCCTTTTCCGGGCGGAAGGCGGGGGTGGTGCAAAATGTACAATGTTTCACGGTTAAATGGTTCGATTGTGCTTTCGGGAAAGGGGCGCAATGTTCGCCTCGGTGAATTATTAAATCCACCCTACTGATTTATATTTTCTTACTTTCCGCCTTCCCGTTCGATTTTACGAGGCGGAGATCTGCGGGAGAGATCTGATTGCGAGACACCCTTTGATTTGATTACTTGCTCCGCGGAGTATGACTGAAATCTTGCGTTCTCTTTCTCGATGCGGATTTATGTATAGCTTTGCTTGCAATATTGAATATAAAGCCGTCGCGATGGCATCATGATTCCCGATTGTGCACTTTTAAAAGCACACAGAATATAAGATATCATTTTATATACCACGTCGAATTTAATACTGTATTTTGTAATGTATACATGTATCGTTGTGAAATAATGTTCGCACAATAAAATAATTAAATAAATGAAACGATAAAAATATATAATGATAAAAGGAAAAAGTGATTTTATGTTTACATTGTTGTTAAAGCGACCTGTTAAATGTTTACCCGATCGAAAGCAACTCAAGTATTCTTGACGAAGCAAGAAAGGGTTGCTCCCCGATGGAGCTAAAAAACCCAGCCATCTTCTCTCTTTCTCTTCCCTATTTTCCTTTACATCTTCCTCTCTTTTTCTTTTTTTTCCTCTCTATTTTATGCTCCCAGTATCTGTTCTTTCATCTCGTCTTTTCCTCCTCCTTCGCCCTGCATTCTCTCTTTGCCTTTTAATTAACTAACTGCGCCTATGTAGTAGACTAAAGAGGGTAGTCCAACTCTGGAGATTTTCACGAGCGATCGAATAATCTATCTTCCCGCTGTAGGCTGAATAAGATTATCGAGTCAGTTCCGGCGATGGGATTGCTAAAAGATCTCATCTGCTAAATCCTTTGAGTTCGATGGGCTATTTAATGCAATTAGTCGATTTATTAGCAAATCTTGAAGGTTATAAAGTACTTCTCATTATTAGACTTTCATGCACTAAGATTATAATATAAATTATAAAAATTAATAATTTATATTATAAATACTTATATAATTTATTTTATAAATACTTATAATATAAATTATAAAAATAATAAATTGCCAAAAATTATTTTAAATATTGCCTATTGCAAAAAAATAATTATCATATCTATAATATCTAGAAAATAATGTCTATAAAAATCTATTTGAAATTTAGGAAACATATTTATTGTTTTTTGTAAAATTGTAACTTTTTGTTACGTATTTTGAAGCTTGAAGGACAGAAAAGTTACGACTGCTTGCGCCACTGTCTTAGATAAACTCCAAACTTTAAATCCCATTTCCTCGAAACGATATTTTTCTACCGAAGTGCGGCCAAGATAAATCACCAACGGAGACTCGGAGAAGATTACAATTTGGACAGAATGATGAAAATTCCATTTTCTATTATTTCTAAATCGCAGATATTAATAAGAATATAAACATAATAAAGTAAGATTATTCTCTTTTTAAGTAAAAACGTGATTATACGTATAAATATAATATAATTCCTATTTTTTGTTGTCTCTGAAATTTTCTAGAGTTTCTATTGCAATTATTACGCCTTTAAAAATGTATTTATAATAAACCCGGATTATACTTAAGATTGCTTAAAAACGTAAATTATTCTTTTTAGAATTTATGCCAGAAGCTTTTAACGTGACGAGACGGCGAGTCAAAAACTTATAAATGTCCCCAAAGGATTAATGCCGAGAACAATGAAGACTGACTCTCTGTCTCCCCGCTTTCATAAAGTGACACCTCGTCCTTCCGAACTAATTACTTTCGGCTTAAAATCCTTAATTTGTTGCTGAAAGGCCGTTGTCAGGAAAGACCGTCCCTCCACGATGAAGTCTTTCTTTGTCCAGTGTGCGCAGTAAATGCTGCTCAAGACGATAATTGGTTCCCGGATCCATTAGGAACCGCAAGCAAAAAAAGCATTGGTATATAAGAACTGAGGTTTCAAAAATCTAGATAGTAAATAATATATTACGTTGTATGGAAAGAATGGTTTTGTTGAAGTATTTAAAAATTTAACCAGACACAGAGAGAAATCTGTGAAAATAAATTTTATTCGAAACGTGTTCGGTTTGTCTAATATTAATATGCAGAAAGAACGATTCCAAAATAATTATGAAGGACGCTCAAACTTGGACTCTGGTTGATAGAATATTAAAATTGCTTACAGCATTGAGTTTTTCACGTAAATATTGTGATGGTTCAATAAAATTATTTTCAGATCTGTATTTAGCTTTTTTAGATATTTCGGCAAAATCATTCTTTCCATTGTATTATTAGACAAACCGAACACGCTCGAATAAATTGAAAGTCAAGTTCATTATTAGTAAAACCTTGGTGGAAGAAAACATGTTTTCTTTCATCATGAGTAAAACATAATTATCTGATAGAGTAGTGTAATGTCATTTTTTAGTTTTGAAAACATATAAGGCTACAATATCAATGTCTTCTGAGAAGACGGAGAAAAAACCGGTTTTTAAAATTGATTTTGCATTAGATAAAATTTCGATTAGTAATTAATCGACTTTTACGCGAGTTAGTTGATTCCGATGTTGAATTTCTCGATTATCTTTTTAGTAAGAATTAAGATTCTTTTAGTAAGAAGACTTTATCACTGCTTCGACAGAGACGCTTTACCGTGCTGAACAATTTGACCACGCTATAAATATAAGGTATAGAGGAGCAGCATACAACGGCTGACATTATGACACATGAATCTTGATAAAATTCTTCGGTATCTCTGACAGCCTGGAAATTAACCTCGCGCCCGGTGACTCCCGGCGCATCACGAAGAAGGAACCCAGGTCTGATATTGAATTGTTTCTGCACCCGGGCCCTCGGTAACACCGGGGGTTACGAGGCAACAGATGTACCTGATACATATTCATATCCAGACGAGGCTGCTGCGTTATTGTTACTGTTATTATTGTACAGGCGCGCAGAACTCGCAGCTATTTTAAAGGAAGAGAACGCAACGTTGAACGCAACGTCTTTCGGGCGCCGCCTTTGAAAAAATGCACACTGATCTTTCCAATTTTTATCTTTCTCGTCGTTATGATTTTTAATGCGATCGCTCGTCGTATAGTTGCGCCGACGTAGTCGCTTTATAGTAAGCTCGTATGAAAGTGCACGATGAAGCGGCGACAGAAACTGAAAGCTATCTCTTTTTCTCTTTTCTTTGTTGGCTTTATGCCGGCGATAAATTTTTATTTTTATCGCTGTTGCAATTTCAACGTAGTTTCGTTATTCCTGTTATCATGGTGTTGATATAACCGCACATAAAAAGAAAATAAAACATTCTTTTCGATATAAGAAGATTAAACCAAAAATAAACCAACATATTTGTAAAATATAATTATAAATTTCGTCATACTGAATTCACGGTTTTTTATTTAAATAACTTTCATTTAACTATAATATGTAAAATATATGTATTTGAGAGGTATGTTCTTTCAAATATGACGAATTTATAATAAATACTATTCTAAATATTTCTGGATTTTATTATTGTACTCTCATCCATTCACAGAAATTAAGCTATAATTATTACCTAATTGAAAAATGTTGATAATAAAATTAAAAAATTACAAACAGATTAATATTCTAACTAAATTTTTCATTTAATTAATTATTGTAATTATTGTAAATTTTCATTAGAGAGAATACACAATTTTTGTTATTCCAACCAAATTTGTTGTCCTAAGCAAAATTTGATTAGAAAACTTTAATCAGAACAACATAAATTTAAATTAGAATAATCAAATTTATGTTGTTCTGATGAAAGTTTCAATTAGAACAACACAAATTTCAAATAAAAAAGTAGGAAAATTAGTCACATATTAACAAAATTTATGGTTGCACGTACCAAAACATTTTTCTCAGTGTACAGCTTCTATCAACGACAATGAAATACATCGATTACGTACTCTACTGTCAGGATTCACATCGTTAAGTCGCTTAACGCTGAACTTCCGACGATTCCTTTGTGCCAAAATCAACGGTCTACAGAGAACTTTGGGTCAGTGTATTATATAGGATATCTATTAACTTCGGCAATCGCCTCGGGTGCTTTCCGCGAGCGCGACGCTTAAGATGAATTATTGCCGGTGGCTCTTTATTAAAGACTAATACGAGAGCAGCGGCCTGGACCCGAGTCTGACTTCGCAGCCCGAGAATCCCTTAATCTGCGCGATCTATTATCCCACGCCGTGGGTATACCGGAGTGAGAATTAGCCCTCTCCCGTTGCCCTCGTACGAGTGCGGCCGTAGTTGAGTTATTACCCTGGCATATCTTGAAGTCCCTCTTCTCCCTGGGGTAGTGAACCGCCACTACCAGCAGTAGCCACTATAAGACCGAAGTATACCCGAATGTTTCGCTGATAATGCAAGTTTCTGGCAAAATTACTCTGCGTGTAACGAGATCGGCACCGCCGGAGGTTTGCGGGTGAACGGACAAGAGGATGGCGGTGATTTTGCGAAGAGAGACGTCAGAATCGGGAAGAAAAAAAGGAGTGAGTGGGATGAGAAAGGAGATGGAAAAGGAAATACCGGAGCGGGAGAGGAAAAAAGGAAACGAAGAAATTTTCGCGTTATCTCGAGCGTGTCACGCGGTGCCGCGTGAAAAAAAATTTTTCTTTTTTTTCTTTCTTTCCCTCTTTTCCCCCTTCGATCTCACTTTGTCTCTCTCTTTCTTGAAAAGCGGTTACACTCTTCGGGCTGAATATGAATTATGAATAAGAGAAAATGTAAAACTTTATGACGTATATATAATATAAGGCCCGCGTAAAACGTCACGCAGATATCCACAAATCTATTATACGCTTTTTAATTAGACGCTGTCGAATCTGACGGATGAGATCCGGTATATTCTAATAAGAACCCTCTTCGCGCCATTCGACAAGGGAAGCCTCTTATCGTGGGGAGAAGTTTCAAGAAACATAAAGCATGGCATGAAATGAAAGAAAATCACATGTCTCTTTATATATTTTTATAATTATGTAACGTTATAATAAAATACTATAAAAAACATTTGAAGAATATAATGATAAGGAAATCACTTTGAACACAAACGGATGTTACTATGGTTCGAAAAAGATTTGAATTTTGTTATTATCTTTTAAATACAACCTTTGTAAAATATTTTTTTGAATAATTTATATGTTCAAGAAAGAAGAGCCTGAAAGATTTGATTGCACTGTAGTTTCATGCATGTAAAAAGCATTATCGGCAAGTGGCGCCCCGACACCTCCGCCGCGACGCTCCCGATTAGTATCCGTATAACCTGGCCAGGTGCAAAACAACGTGTTAAGGTGAACGAGGGAAGAAAACCGAGACGGGGTGAGTAGACCGCAAAATGATCGAGATTGTGGAATAGTTACGTAGGCAAGTGGTCGACTAGTACCTTTTCGAGCGTGATGAACGGCTCTCCGTCGCCATAGTCGTGTTTTGTAGAAGGTGCTCAGTCGATGAAGCTGGAGATATTGTTAGAGAAAAACTAGAGCTGTCAACCGATGTCTGAATACTTATTGTGTATCGTTTACTTATCACTTCGTGACGATTCAGCCAGTTCGCTACTTCTTCATATATTTCAAGATCATAATTGAGTGAAGAATTAAATGAATCTTCAAATCTGCAACGAATAAAATTTACACGTCATTATGCTCTTCGAAGAAATGCGTTGGAGACCATTATCTATAATAATCTATATAATCTAGACGTCGGTTTATTGTTGACTTGTAAAATAATTTCTATCGAAACGCAGAAAGAGCATCTATAATACACGCATAATAACATGTGATTTACATGACAATCGAAAGTGAAAATTTAAAGCGGAATTGAATAGAAAATGGATTCAAATTGACAAACAAAAAAATCCGAAGGAGTATAACGTGTAACACGCGACCGAACTGTGAAAATTCGAACAAGCACAATCCTTACGTCGTCATGGTGCAACAGCCGTTGCTAGGAAGTGTTTGTACGATAATAGTTAAGGCCATGCCCACTGTGAACGAAATATATTTCTCATTTCGGGCGATATTGTTATTTTCTGAAAATTGATTTTGTAAATTTTCCATTTATATATTTATGAACAAATATAGATATTTTAATGAAGTTTAAAGTCAATTAAATATATAAAAAATTAAAATATATAATCAAATTTATTACAGATTTATTTGTTTATTAACAAGTTTCAATTTTACAGAAATTACTTCACGTATGACAAAAAATTCAAAGCTATGTTAAATATCACGAATATCTCATAATGCAACGTTTTCACTTCATTATTTCAATAAACGGAACTTAGTCATTTATTCTCCGATCAACTGTCACATAGGACTATTTTTTATTACTTTCATTAACCTGCACACGTATTTTTTATTAACATTTGCACTCGGCGGCACGTGCGAGTTATACGTACGGTGATCATATTTTCTAAAGAAGAAAATAAAGGACAAATCTGAAAATTTTAGGGCTTTGTTACTACATGTTTTCAAACCAGTTTGTGACTGTCAAGAATCTGTGCATTATAAAATTATATTGCACAGTATATAATCAAATTGAGATAATGCGCAGTTTACTGATAATTTGAAACTGGTTCGACTGTATTGGAATAAACCTCGTTCTGAAATAATAAAAGGTTCGAAATAATAAAAAATAAAAACAATTCTAGTTTGAATAAATTTAATTTTAAAAATTAAGAAATATAATTAACAAACACAAATTGTATTTATATGCAAGAAACTGTAAAATATTTTCCGTAAAAATTTGCTCATTAATATAATATTAGACACTGGAATGCTAATTAGAAAAGAATTTCTCGTAATGTCAAAATAAAGGATAGTAAAGGACAATATTGGAAAATAAAGGACAAATTGAGTTTTGAAGAAACAAATAAATCTGAAAGACAGTTACCCAAAATAAAGGATTGTCCTTTACAATAAAGGACGTATGGTCACCGTAGTTATACGTTAATGTAATAATAAATTTTGAATAATTCATGTGGGAGCTAATAGACATCCCGGGAATCAATAAACACTTCGCAAAGTGCGATGCTATTTCTGTACATGGAAACTTCTTTAGACGCAATCGTGATTTCGTCCTTCGCGCGATATTATATACTAGTTAAAGGCACAAGAAACGCAATTTTCACAGCCTTCCACTCGATTGAAGTGTAAAGGCACATTTCTGCCCCTTTCTTTTCTTCTTTTCTTCCTTTTTTCTTATTCGTTATCGCACGACATGACGGGAATTCAGGATGATAGGAGAAGGAGAAGTCAAAATATCGCTTGATGGAGCAGTAGATATTGAAAAAAGACACAAGTGTAGGAAAAAGTAGAGGAAGAACACACACGACAGACATTGTAACGCTATCGGAAGTCATAAGATTTTATCGCAGTAGAAGCATTCTGTGGGAGAAAATCTATTTGGAATAAGACGATAAGCTTAAAAGGAACTCAAAGTGTCGTGAAAAAATGTTCAAATAGCAGAAAAATATATCAAAGAAATTCTAAAATCAATAGCATGATAACATAGAAATTCTTGAAATCCCAATGAATTTTATTTCTTTTAATTTATGTTTTGTTCTTTTAAAGTGTCAGTTAATAAAATTAAAGTGATACAAAAAATTTATATTACGCTTTATGGATATAAAAAATATTTTTTGGAAGAATTAAATAACGTTAAAAAATTCAGAATATAAAAAATTAAAAGGCATCAACTGAATGCAGTCGGAATTAATTTAACTCTCGATGAGATGATAAATTTTCCATTTCGCTGAGCTAGATGAAAAATTTTTAGAATTACATCATGTAAAAAAATTAGCAGTCTTATTCTTAAGGTAGCCGACGTGGAAAATGATGACGCGATCGTTTTACTAAAAAAAAAAAAAGAGAGTAGAAGATTATCTGCTTAGGAAAAGTTAAGTGTAAGCGGTAAAAAGATAACGCGAGAGAGGCACGGTAACTATGGAGCGACAAGCTAGGTCAGCATAATCGAGAGATATTCCCAACTTTCGCCGCAAACGACGATATTGGCGCGTTTTAAGAGAAGGATAGCGGCGAGAAGTCTGCCTACGAATAATATCCAAATATTGAAGCACTGTACGAGGACTGTCGCGGTCGTAAAGCAAGACTGATATGAATGCGGATAGCTCAATTTTACATGCTTACGCACACTCGAAGCGAGTTCCTGCTCCTTTCTTTTCCTGTCACCCTTCGCTTTCCTCATTCTCTCTCATCGTCCATCATGCATCATTCTCATTGATCACATCTATCAACTCTCATTGTGACATAAAAGGGCGCGAAGCTATTTTCGCTGGTGTTGCATCTAACTTTTAACTTATTGATTTTGCGTCGAATAGATATATGAAAAAATTTTGGCTACTATAACAAAAATGCGATAACAATTTTTGTATATACAAAATGTTATGAATTACATGTTATGAATCATGTCCTAGATAACATTCGTTAAGATCGAGGATCATTGGAGATTGCTTCTCTTATTTTCATTTTTACATGAAAATGAATTTTCAGTGCAAGTTTTAGCCGTCAGTCAGACACCTTGCGTAATACTGCCGGTGGTATTGTACTTTCAAGCCTTATAACTTAAAAAGTACCTTATGAAAAATAACTTTATTATAGTGTTTTAAAAAGCCCTTAACATCAGTTATTAGATTTTGGAATAAAAAATAGGATGTACCATTTAAAAAAAAATCGATGTGACCTTGACCTGACCTTGGCGACACCACCCAAAGTCAGACTGATCAGTCGATAGATCATTTAAAACCCAACAACTTTTGTAGGAAACATTTCTTTCGGAAATGCTTAGTTTTCGAGATATTTCATCGGTCCGGAACTTTTTACTCACCCTGATGTATATCGAATATTTATTATATTTATTAATAAGACTGAAATCCGCAAATTTCTGCTCATTTCTTCAGGAGCCCATAATAGCTTTATTATTATTAAATAAAGCTTAACAACATGCCTTTGAAATGTTTTTTTTAGGGACGTCATCATCGAGAAACGCCGGAGGATATTATAGGATAGAATGTCTAATTCCGAGGGTAGCGTAGCGAGTGCAAACGGCTCGGAAAAATCGGTAACACACGACGAAATCGCTGAGACGATGCCGAGTAAGGAAACTCATAATGGCAACAAACCTGAGGAATTCGAGAAACTGCTTCAATCAATGATAGTTACCCATAGCGTGTCTGAAGAAGAGGAGCAAGTGGGGGAGGAAGATAACGCGAATGAAAAGAAGATTACAGGTAGGTCGATATTCATCGACTACGCAATTGTCTAAAAGTTTGTTTGTAATCACAATATTGGAAAATATATTAGAAAGTATAAATTTGTATTAAAATCCATCGAATTTTTAAATATATTTTATACAATGCGTGTATTATTTATTCTGATTTTTTATTTTGTGAAAAAACGAGTTACTTTTATGAGTAGGTACATAGTATTTTTTTAAAGTTAAAAGTATTGCGTCGGTAATAATTTATCGCATTTAATAAAATCGGGATTTATAATTTTGTGCGTTTGTATGTCAATAATAAATCAATATAAGCAAAGCTTATTGATTAATGTTAGTAATTAATAAATAAATGTAGTAATTAATAAAAAATTTTTCTAAATTAACATTACAGTAGAACTTCGTTTATTTGAACATGTCAAAGGATAAAACAATTTTGATAGTCAAACGGTTCGGATAATAGAGGTATCCTAACTCTCTCTTCTGCTAGTACTTATTATTTCCGATAATAAAAGCTGACGTTCAAAAAATTGGAATCGAGCAAGCCGAGCTTTTATTATCCTACGGCGCCATAGTTCAGTTAATAAAAGTTTAATTATGAATTCAGATTTGGAATTTGTTCGCATAAATGCGATGCAGATAAACGAAAGTCTATTGTATTTGAATAAAATAAAATATTTTGAGGAATTTCTGGAAAATTAAATATATTCACGAAATCGAAACATATTATAAAGAAAGTTGTTCTCTATATTTTACAAAAATAACAAAAAGTTTTAAAGAATAGAACCAAATTGTGTATCGAATTGATTAGTTTACATTACAAGTAAACGTGAGAAAGTACAAATAAAACGTTTCGTTCTCATCCGTTGTCTCGCCCGGTTCGGCGCCGATTCGAGACGACGAAGCCGATGACGCGAAACGGGGATGAAGTTGCACAGTGAAACTCAGGAGGTAACCTGTTGAGAGACTCTGGAGTGGGCGAAAATGGAGAGCTTGCTGCAGCTTAACTTGGAGAATTTCCCAGACGTTCGCCAGGGGTATTACCAGCGAGAAAGTGGCTGAACAGCGATAGACGGCGCGAAGGAAATGTCTCTGGCCTCGGGGATTAAGTTCCACCCTCCCCTCTTCTCGTAACGTCTCACTCTTTTTCTCTTTGTCCTCCCCTCATTCCCCGTGGCTTTCATTTTTATTCCACTCTCGTGAAAAACCTGCGAGAGCGCGGATGCCGACTGAAAGTTCGGCGCTCCTACTATCCCTCGGTCTCGAATAAATTAGCTATTCTTCCCCGTAATTTCGCACGTGCTTCGCTTTATTTCCCGATAGCGCCGCAACGTGCAACTTCGTTTGACGATACTTCAAACGCGAGAAAAGAATCCATTACGTGCGCGAGTGGGATTCGAGAGACAAAAGGAAAGCGATACCGTCGTTCCTTTTAATCGTGAACCACGTGTGAAATCGGCAATTATTTTAATTGCGAGCGAGGCTGAGCGGATTTACGCGCTTACGCGTAATCCAATATCCGGAATCGTGGAATCGGCAAGCTCTGTTACTGATTCCGCGAATGTTCTACAACCATCTCGACCTTACACGAGGTGTTTTTAACGTCTCGATGAATTTCCTGAGAAACGAAACCCGTACGACAGAGAGAAATTGTCTGCGTCCCAAATTAAACTCATAAAACGCCCGCAACGTCTGCGCTCGTTTAAAGGTAGATCCACAAGGATAGATTAAGCTCGTGCTGTCTACATTTAAAAGGAAAAAATAACGCAAAGGCGTCAGCATATTAAAATCGATTCATCCTTATCGTACGATTGTGTGCGTGTAATCTCTTATCACTTTAAAAATAATTACAACGCTATTTCTTTGAAAGAAAGTTAATGAGAGATTTATCTTTAATTTAACGAAAAGAATAAAATAAATACCTTACGCGAAGATCGAAGAGATCCTTTGTGCTAAAAAGAAAAAATTTCCAGGAAGAGATTATTTGAAAAATAATTAGGTCCGTTGCTTGTACTTTTTGCATTCAATATCTTTACTTTCTTCGACGTTCGAATATATATTTATTTGTTTTTAAGTGCAAAAAGTTTTGGAGATTTCAAGCAACACGAACAGATCTATTGCCATTGCGTACACTGATAATAATTCTGTTCTAATCGTTCGAAATGGCATACGATCATACGAGCAGCGTCCTTAAATGTCTTACTGTGAATGTACCCTGCTGCCTTGCCTGGTCGCTGCAGAGACGTTTTGCAGTGCTACATATTTCCACGTACGTCGAAACACGCACGATCGTGCACGGGAGTTCGTGCGGAGCCATGATTAAAATAATAAATTCCGGAAATACGAGTAGAGACATTTTGGCTCAAATTAGTATTGCATCGTGCACGGCACCGCATTACGCGACGGTGCGGCATTTCCTGAGCTGCAAAGGACGGTGCCTTGAATTATAAATGTCAGGCTGAACGCGCGAGAGTGGTGCCGGCGTATGCCATTCGAGTAAGGAGATCCTCTTTTCCTCCTTTTAGGGGGTAAGAGAGCGAGATTTTATTAGGGTAACGTTCGTTAGGCGTGTCTTTGGGCAACTTTCCAATTCGATCTCACGGTCCGTTTCATTCCCGTAGACTGTAGGCATACATTAGCAGACAGCCGAAGGACGAGTTGAGTAAGAGATTTTTCAACATTCCCGAATATTCTTGAACATCGTCAGCAGAAAGTCGATCCATTCATAAATCAAATTTCCAAATAAGAAGAGCCAGAATAAAAAATGAAATTATGTGGTATTACATTATTAATGTAAGGATTATACACCAATGCGGGAATGTGGTCTTGCATTTATTATATTTCAAGGCGTAAATGTATAATCAAATAAAGAACCGTATATGCGACGTCATATTGCTATGCAAATAACATTGTGAGTATCTCGTTACATTCTTTATTTATACGTTTTTTTATTTACGCGTTGTATGTTTTCTCCCGTTGGATATCAAATCTGGATGTAGTTTCATCGACGAATAAAATGTGTTTTTCGAGGCTTTCACGCTTCCTTCCCTTTCAGCTCTCCCGGTTGAGAGAATTGCTACGTAGAACGCACCGATTCCGGATTATTATAATACTGGCTGTCAAGCTTGTATGAGCCTTCTCGCGAGAGCTTGACATCCTTCTCCCTTCCATTTGACGTGTTAAAACCTCCCTCTCGTCTTCTAAGAAATCTCGGACCAAATGGATTCGCCAAATGTCCCACATTATTCTTTCTCACTGAAAAAGTACTCACTCGACTTACGGGGCGAATTTATTGACATCCGAATTTTTATTTGCCTTTGATTTATCTGACAATTATTTTTTAGATTACAGCGAAAACGACGCGTTACGAAGACTCCGTTGCATGCCATTTCATTTGACTATTACACACGAAAAGGACGATTTTGCTGAAATTTCTAAAAATTTAGCTAGATACATCTAAAAATAATTTTGTTGGACTATCAAAGTAATTATGCAGAAAACTTAAGCATAATGAGCAATACTGCAAAAAATTTTGATATTCTTGTAACCAACTTAGCTACATAATTATTTTAATAGTTCAATAAAATTATTTTCAGATACATATCTAACTAAATTTTTAGATACCTCGCAAAAAACTGTTCTTTTTATGTAAACTAATAAACCACGTGAATGTATAATATTACGCATAATTACGAAATGTAATTATATGTCCGCCATGATAACGTGTTATTGTAATTTTCTTGTTGTTGTAATTTTTTTTATTATCAAGGATGTATTAAGTCCTATTTCTTGTTATGCCATGCACATAGATATTACATACCTTTCTTCATACATTCATTTTGTTATCATTCCTACAGAAACGATGGATCACATCGACAGTTTACAATCGAAATACCGTTAAACAAATGATTTCTCGAGAGAGCGTGCAGGAATGTCGGATTCATGTCATTCTCAATATTTCCGGACATATCGAACAGCGTGCGCATATCATCAGAATCCCATTTTTCGCGGGCGCAGCCATTACTGACTCGTGCGTGAAGAAAATTGAAAAACGCACGCTAACCGTGGAGGTGAGGAATATTCCTTTCTTCTTCGTGATAGCAGGAGGGGAAGCTGTGGAAGTTTCAAAAGCAATACACTCGTTGTATCGCTGCAACCGTGCGACGAGAGAGACGCGCGTGTGAAAAATGACATCAAGTTCAAAAGCTCCCTAAATAAGAAATCACTTTCTTCGAAGCATGCGTGCGCCCGCATACGTTCACCCTCGCGATCGCATTATTCACTCATCCGAAAACTCTTAAAGTGAAATACCCGACTTGGTTCGTGGGATTCTCGATCATCAATTTCAATGTCGTGCTAGATAAAAACGCGTAACACCCTACAGCGATGATGATAACGGCGATGAGGAGACGATGTCGTTGGATGATCTGTTTCGCGAAGACGTGTGATAATCCATAGTCGGTTTGTTAGACGGTGCGACGGAAATCGTACGGGGAATGACGAATGGCTGGCAAGACAAATTTTCTCGAAGGGTAGATAACGTCGAGAGTCATTTCTTTGCCGTGCGCAAATTGTTTTATGTCGAGAATCGATTTCGAAAATCTATAATACTTACTTTACCTTCTAAGATAACAAAGAAATAAAGAAGACGTTTAAACGAAATGAATCTTGAAGAGACAATTAAGGCTGTGTTCCAAAATTTACTGCCAATACTGAAAATCTATAGTTTACGTCGCATGCACTGTAGATTTTTAGTATTAGCAGTAAATTTTGGAACACAGCCTAAGTTTCTTTCGAATATCACGTAATGTCACATCAACTTGGATTTTGCAGAACTTATCGTTCGCACCCTCTTTGTGCATAGTAAATGATGATATCGCACTCTGTATAAAGACTATATGAGAAAGCTTTTACATGTTGTTACAGCATATTTACCGTCTTCGTTTCGGATGCTGGTCCGTGCTGCTCCAATTTCCGTGGCCACCCAGTGACGACGAATTTTTTTCTCGCGCACCCCCGTGCGCGAAGCGAAGGGTGCAAGCGGAACGCGCGAGCGGTGGATAAAAAGGTGGAAAGGAGGCGGAGTAATTTGATATGGTGGGCCAGAGTACGAGGGGATATGCTCGTCCCTTTTTTTTCCTAATTTAAAGAAGGGCGAGTATCTGCGAAATGAAAAGCGCCGAGGCCCTTTGTAGATACGCGTGTACACGCTTTCCGTAGGGTAACTCGTGTGCGTGCACGTGCGTGTACTAGGATTAAAACGATGAAAGAGAAACTCTCTCTTCACCCTCATAACGCGAGCGGCGTGCTTGATCGGACACAACCGGAGCCATTTTTAATACGCTCATTTTGAATGTTATAACGACGCTGGACTTATTCAACTGAGTTTTGAGAGATGCAACATGTGCAACAACATTTTACGCCCTTTTTGATGCAAATTTATCTAATGTCTGTAAAATTAAAAATATTCACATTTAACATCGTTCATTTAATTTCTTAACGCTCGAGGCAAGGGGTGCAAAAAATATTTAAAAAGTTTAAAAATGTCATGTAATGTATCTCTTGGAAAAATTTCTATCTTGCGCTTCTCGAAAATGTGGAAGAGCAATTTTATAGTAAGTAAAAAAAGTTATATTATAATATAGTATATTATAGTATAGTAAAAAAAAAAAGAAGACCGAAGTCGCGAATTAATTAATGAAGTAACTGCTGCAGAAAAAGTGTAACTAAATACGCACAAGATAAAGCAAAAGTTATTCTTTTTTTAACATGGAGATTTTACGACTAATCGATTGAAATATTCAAGTCTATTTTTTCCTTTGTGCGCGAAAATGGTGCACGGTACAGAGTGACATTTCAAACGATCCTATTTTGCATTAAGTAGAACTTTCCGTGACGTGCGTCTTAGATTCATGATATTGATTAAAATTTATGTTCATGTTTGCAGTAGAAGATAGAACTAACTTTGTAAAACATAACTATTCCTTATTTTTCTCGTCATATACTCTGCACACCTTCACTATAACTTTCATGTAAAACTTTCTTTGGAAACCAATAGACGTCAGTCAAAACGATCCAGTTTATACCTTCTACAATATATGGAAATCTTATGTTACAACATCGCAGTTTAAATTTGACGGTATTTTATAAAAACATGCGAATATTCATATGAACAGGCCATGAAAAAAAATTGTCTGCATTGAAAAAGCAATTTTGCTGAATAATCTAAAAATTTGACTAGATACAGATCTAAAAATAATTTTGTCGGAACATCAACAGAATTTTGCAGGAATCTTAAGCATGATAAGCAATACTGCAAAAGCAATAAGCAATACTGTTATGATATTCCTAGCAACCAATTTTGTCGTCCTACCTAATTGTTTTAATGGTGGAACAAAATTAGTTTGTAGATTTGTACCTAGCTAAATTTTAGGTTCTTCAGCAAAATTGCTCTTTCAATGTGATACCAAAGTCGTCTTCCATGTAAAAGACTTCGCTGAATGCGCGGCGAGCAGCGAAAGTTGCTAACTTCGTTTTACAACATGCTAATATTCACGAATATGTTTGGAAACTTACGGTTGTAACGAAGATCCACATCGTTGCAAGGCCGTGGGTAGAAGGTACCGAAACATAACGTCACGCTAGCGACCGGAAGACTCAGGCTGTGCGAGTCTGAGGAAACTTCGCAAAAGGAATGAGATCGTACCTGCCGCTGCGCGGAAGGCGGATATCGCGTGCAATGTCAGTTGTTTTCAGCATATTACGTGCGTTCCGCGACAACAGGGAGCCAACGAGCGAGCGAGGTTCCAACTCGGGAGAGACACGATAATCCAATGCCAAACTGTTTTTCGTTGGTTCAGTCCGTACCTGGTTTCCTGACCCGCTTGCACGACAGCCATTTACGAAGCATAATACTTACCCTGTGTCAGCAAAATTTCGTATTTACGATCGCTCGTCCTCGTGAATTCGTAAGAAACGTCGCTAGAGTTTTCGGCGCGAAGCGTCGTTCGGTCATTTATTCTTCGAGTTGCTATTGCATAATTAATAAATTGTTAATAATCCGTCTAGAAATTTTATCAATGTATTTAATTCTTTTTATTGCATTTATAATCGATAAATATGATCGACAGACACATGTAAAGTTTAACGTAATTTTTAAATAATAATATTTGTTTAGAAGCAGATATTATATATATTATTTAAAAATTACATTAAACTTTCTATATAATAGAAGAAAATATGCGAATATCTTTTGATATTGTGAACAGAAATGACTACTCCGGAAACACCAGCTGACTTTCGACTTGAATACATTGGCGGTTTCGTGCAGAAGAGTTTGAAATTAAAGCCAGAAAAATGGGGAAGATTATTACTGACAGAAGAATATCGGAACGTGGTGTTGGATTTTTTGGACAAGCCGTTACCAATCGCTCTTTTCGTCGTTTTAACACCAAATGCGCAATTAGTGGCGTCGTCCAGTTTTCCCATACCGTGTCAAAGAACAAAGGGTGAGTTTTTTATGACTGTAATTTATTGTATCAAACCTTATAATAATTCGAAATTATATTTTAACAGTAATTAATAAATACTAAGAATTTTTTATTCCACTTCAATGCCGATTTATTTGACGTAAATATATTATGAGCATTTATATTATAAAGAAAATTTATGTTATTGTTACAGGAGTTTACGCAGTTAAAGTAACACAAGAGCCACTACCAAAAGACAAGGAAGCATGTTCGGCCATGTTAATCGTGGGAGATCTATCCCATCGGATTGTCGATCAATTGGCTACGTTAGTGGATAATATCGTCGCTCCCCTTCTCACCAAGTCGGAAAACCATAAAGACTTGCCAGAAGTAGCGATTCATGATATATGTAAACATGTGCATGCTCTTCGTGGCACGTTGTATCAGGTAATAAGCAATCAATAATTAAATCTTTTTAAATAGTTTTTTTTTTCAAATAAAATAAAAAATAATAAAAAATATTTTATGTTTGAATGAACAGGTAAAAGGTCAGGTAAATGGACGAACGGTATTACCGATGCCAGCTGGTCTCGAAAAGGTGACAGAAGTCGAAAGATTAGTTTCTGTAGAAGGACCGCAAGCGGTTGATTTATATCTAAAAAGTGCTATAGAAGGTGTGGTGATAAAGTGGGCTTATTTAGTGAATGATGTGGTCACTCATGAATCCAGCATTGCGTTTGATAACGGACAGAATCCGACACCTAATGTTGAGCTAGAATATTGGTCTACTAGATTGGCAAATTTGAGGTACCAAATAATAGACGATGTATTTTTCATACGGCACTTTTATAAGACAATCAAATATAAACATTTTCTTTTTACAGTACGTCACATAAAAATATCTATTATCGCGTGTATTTTTTGCAGATACATCTACGATCAATTGCAAGAGGATCGTGTGAAAAAGATGGCGACAATTCTTGAGAAAACTGACAGTGCGTATTTTCCTTGTTTTCGTACGTTGTTTGACAATGTTGTCTCCTCGTTGGCCGAAGCGAAGGATATATCGTTATACCTAACTCCTCTGGCGAAGTGCTTCAAGACCGTAGAAGAGGTTGACTTTGCCGAAGCTAAGCCGCTAATGGCAACTCTGATACATTCGCTCGGATTAGCGTGGGCAAAATGCAAGAGTTATCAAAACTCTAGCAAACTCATCATCATGCTTCGGCAGATATGCAACTTATTGATACAGGAGGCACGTCGGTTTCTCGACCCGACATCAATATTTCAGAGCGACGTCGACGAAGCTCTTCAGCGAGTTAAAATATCGAGAGGTAAGTAATGGCCATCTGTTAAATTAACTTATTAAATCTCTTATTAATGCTTTCCTAGGAAATTAACATGATCAATAGAATCATCATTTATTATTATTATAGTTAATAATAATCTAATTAGAATCTCTTACTCTACATCGCAGTTGAAATTTGAATAATTATTAATCTATAATAACAATAGTATAATTATACTTTTGTAATTTAAATTATAATTATATAATTTGCCACTGAAATCATGCGTTTTGTGGTTCAATGCCCTATTGTTATTATTGTTTTTGTCTTATAGCCACTATTATTACTTATTTTTAATTATTAATCTGTTAATAAATGCTTACAGATTTTATTAGAATAACAATATATTATTTTAAATATCATCAATATTATATTTTGACATTGTTTGTTATATTGTTTAAATATTATGTAAAAGTTGTGTCTTGTATAATATCCTAAAAATGACAATTCTGATAATATATCATACAGTCTGATTTACTCCCGAATTTCTGAGATATCAAAAATGTTTTCAATCAGGAGTATTGGAGGAATTCAAAAGACAGTTCGAACTGAGAAAGCACATGCCTGGTTTAAAACCGGAAGCTCCACCTTGGACATTCAATTCGACCGCCGTCTTCACTCGTCTCGATGCTTTCCTAAAACGGCTGGCGGATATCGAGTGGCTCTTTGATACCGTTCTCGAATTTTCCAAGTTGGAAAAAATTGAAATAGGCGGCATTCTCGGACGGTCTTTAAGTGCAAGGATCATAAGCGTGTTCAAAGAATTTCAGCAGCTTTTCGTTTCGTTCACTGTGAGGGCAAGCGACGTTCTCGAGCCGGATGATGAATCTTTCGTCATCGATTGCACTAAGTTCGCTGAATCCATCACCGATCTCGATAGTAAACTGTCAGCGATTCTATGCCAGGCTTTCGACGACTGTGGCAATCTCGAAAGTGTTTTCAAGGTTTGTATTTCATTTTTTTTTTAGAACTAGTCGACATTTGACCATATTGACTCTTTTATATCGATACTCTTGACGATTGTTTACTCCGATATTCGTGACGATGTCATGACGTCATGACATGTTTATGATTAGGGGAAAGTGGAGGGAACTGTGCGCAGCGGGTAATTGTGCGCATCCTGATTTGGTTTTCTAATGGATGACGACATCACCGTGATGAAATTTTTACGCAATAAATTTCCCTTAGGTGCGCACAATTCACCCACTTTCCTCTACTATTTTATGTAAATATTAAGTTTATACAGAAGACGATCCAAATTAGGACCGAAACGTATATTTCTCCTTTATAATAAAGTATATGTAATTACACACTTACAACCTGTGTTGGTTCTCTTTGACGTTTTGATTTACTCATTAGAGCCTTTGCTTGAATTATTCATTTTTTTTTCTCAGTATAATGTATTTCGTCAATTATCCGAAACATAAAAGACATTCGTTTTTATTTATCAGTTGATAAATATCGCTGGATCGGTATTGGAACGCCCCGTCATACGAAAGCAATTCACTAATAGATACACTAGAATTCTCGAGCTTTTAAACATGGAACTTTCGGTGGTGGAAGTTTTGTTCAATCGTGGTAGCAGGGGTGCTCTGATTAATCTACCACCTTTGGCCGCTGCTTTAACGTTCACCAGCATGCTGCGGCAGCGTATTGACTTGCCCGTACAATCGTTCAAAGCTATGCCGCATCCGTACGTATTACGATACATCAAAGTTCTTCTTCAAAGATATTTTAGATAGATAAAAAAGTGTTTCGTATTTTTATGAATAAAACTGTATAAAATTTGAAGAGAAAGATAAATAATATTTTTAAATATCTCCTCAATGGTCTGTTAACACATTTATAGTTTCTTTCATTTGCAGAATCGTTCACAGCAATGAAGGTAATAATATAATGTCACGTTACGAAAGATTGATAAAAATATTCGCTGATAAAGAAAACGATCTTTTCACTGAATGGGCACAAACCGTACCGCAAACTGTCGATGTTGGCCTCAAACGTCATTTGCTTTGTAGAGACACTGACGGTAATTTGCTATTGAATTTTGATCCCGATCTTCTCTCAGTATTGAAAGAAGTGAGTTATTTGAAACAAATGTCGCGTTCCGATATTCCTCAAGAAGCAATTAAGGTATATAGATTTAAATGTTTTAATTAAAACGAACAAAATTATCTTTGCACTTAGAAAATTAGATTAGACTTTTATGTTATGGAAGTTTCACTATCACGTGTGTTTAATTATTTTTATTTTATACCGTTTATCAGGTATCTGAAAGCGCGGAAACGTTCAGAAAATTTCGCACAATGTTAAGCAGCACAGTTGATTCATATAACAACATACGTAAAACAACCAAGCGAGTTGAGTTTGACCTAATTGAGTTGGAAGTGGCGCGAATTGATTCCCTGATATTCCGTGGAGAAGATGAGCTATGGTGGAGATCAGAAGATCTTTTGGAATATATAACGGAGTTGGGCAATCTCGTAGAAGGGCTGTGGAAGCGCATGAAGTCCGCTCAATCGAACGTGGGGAAGATCAGAAACATTTTGGAACCTTGGACGAAAACGCCCCTCATAGAACGGAAAGACCGTCGTAAGGAGACATTGCTGGCCTTAGAAGATCGTTCGGAGAAAGTATCGAAACGTTACGCGGAGATTACGAAGGCCGCTGAGCAGATACATTCGATATTGGAGGAAAATGAAATGCTTTTCCAAATTAATGAGACCGAACAAGAAGCTTGGCAAGAATACGTAAAGTATATCGACGACATTGTGATTGAATCCCTTCGAAAAGCAGTTGGATGCTCTTTAGGTCTATATCTTAAAATTAAGAAAAAGTCACATTTAATGGCATGAAAAGTTTAATTAATACTTTTTCTTTAATTTTTAATTTACACAATAAATATATGGTAATGAAAATTTAATCAAATCTAATATCTCTCTTTTTATAATCGTTACGTTTAGGTTATTTGGCGGAAAGCATGGAGCCAATCGGTCAGTGCGAGCCATTACTTGAAGCAAAATTAGAGCTTAGGGAACCAGATTTGTATTACGTGCCATCACTGGAACCCAATGATCCAAACGGACTTGACCAGCTGATCCTTGGCCTGTTAAATGATATTACCGGTATGGCTGCCTTGGTACCGCGATTAAAAAATGATTCTGTAGGATATGCTGAAGAATTAGCATCTGATATAGACATGAAGGGAATGAAAGATGAAATATTGATAAGTGTAGCTACTGCCGTAGAGGAGGCTACTGACTTTTGCAGCAATTTTGAAGGTATGATTACAAGTATCTAGTTACAATAGTTCCAATTTAAATTAAGTTGTTAATTTTCAATATTTATTTCGAATAATTTATAAAAAATCTCATCTAGTAATATAATTATCAAAGAATTATAATTTTTAAACATCATGTAAATTAAATAATATAACATAGCAAAAGAAAGTTAAATTAAAATTAAAAAATGCAACAATTGTGGATTCTGAGAGAGAGAGAGAGAGAGAGAGAGAGAAATTCTCTAATTTTCTCATTCTAAAATATAAATTGTATATATTATTATATTTAAATCTCAATGCAACCAATGTTAGGTTACGCCTATTTATGGCTGGATGATAGAAATGTTGTGATGCAACAATTTCTGGAGTATAGCCGGCAACTGTCGGTGGAAGAAATGGACATGGTAACGGCTCAGGACCCTAAAGGTCCGACAAAGTCACCGCCGAAAATGGAGCAATTTCGCGAACAAATTGACCTTTACGAGAGCCTCTATGTCGAGATTGAGGAAATGGATCTGTCCAAAGTATTTTGTGGCTGGTTCAGGGTAGATCTAAGACCCTTCAGACAGTCAGTATTGAACACGGTGTGCAAATGGTCGAGTATGTTCAAAAAACATTTGGTCGATCGTGTAACAAGCAGTCTTTCTGATCTGGGAGCGTTTATAAGGTACTCTCGTACAAAATGTATAACATATGACATGTGATAGTATAATTCAAATATTTCAAAATTTCAAATACAATATCGCTTTTAATACAATACTGATTTAGAGTATTATTTCTTAATTCATATAAAAAATCTACATGCATATTTTTTAATTGGTAATATGATTTTACCTTTATAAATATTGTACTCGATTTTTAGATTAGCGGACGAGGGATTGTTACAACAAGTACAACCAGGTGATTATGCGGCTCTAGTTAGCGTAATGGGCTTTCTACTGCAGGTGAAAGAACGCCAGCCAACTACGGACGAGATGTTCCATCCATTAGAGGAAACCATTGAGTTGCTCAAGTTTTACGATCAAGATATACCCGAAGAAGTAAACGTGCTGTTGCAAGAATTGCCCGAGCAATGGGCAAACACGAAAAAACTCGCTCTTATGGTGAAGCAGCAAGTTGCGCCATTACAGGCAGGTCTGTGTGTGTAGAATGAAAAACAATCAACATTATTAAATTGACAATGTTATGAGTCAGTCAACTTAATATCTTATTTAATTATGAGAATATATGGATAAAAATAATTACTTTTAAAATTAGTAATAATGTCTAATAATCTTTATTTATTATGAAAACGAAATTTTTTTAAATTTAGTTTTATGTTTAGATATTCTATAATATTATTTGTAACATAATATCATTCGTACATATCATTAAATTTAATAACAACATATGAAAATAATAGGCGAAGTATCACGAATTCGCGGTCGGATCTCCGCGTTCGATATTACAATAAATCAGTATCGAGAGGCATTTCGGCGATACACATTCTTTAAGTACGACTGCAAGAATCCGTACGAGTTATTAGACGAGGCTCATAAGGAGATCCTCATGCTGGAACGCCAAATGAAGGATATACAAGAATCCGCTTCGTTGTTTGAAGTGACGGTACCCGAATTTAAACAGCTGAGGCAGTGCAGGAGGGAGCTGAAGATGCTTAAACAGCTCTGGGATTATGTAAATATAGTGCAGAGTAGTATCGAGGGCTGGAAGACGACGCCCTGGAGAAAAATCGACGTGGAGAATATGGACATCGAGTGCAAGAAGTTTGCGAAGGAGATACGTGGTTAGTAGCTGAGAAATGGTTCGCGGTCTCGAAGGATTCCCTCAAATTGCGCAATTTTACATCGCGAATATATCTTTATAAAATATTTCTCGCGCTCTCTTTCTTTCACTTTCGCGCAACTGAAATTACCTTTATGTAAATATGTAGCTGTGTTTTATTTTATCCGCGAAATCGCAAGAAAATATTTCCCTCGATTAGACGATACAATTTTATCTCACCGAATATATTTTATTTAGTAGCACTGGATAAAGAAATGAGACCTTGGGACACTTACGTATCGTTGGAAGCGACGGTGAAGAATATGCTTACGTCGCTGCGTGCTGTAGGAGAATTGCAAAATCCAGCTATTCGGGAGAGACACTGGCGACAGCTGATGAATAGTACTAAGGTATCGCTGGAAATCGCAGAGCGGATATTTAATTCATTTCTTTATAAACTCATAAATTAGAAGATATATATATACTTGATATCCAGCTTATAATTAACTGAAAGAAAATATAAATTCGTACAAGTTCAACGCCCTACCCATTTATATTCTAAGATTTTTAACGATGCTACGATCATTACATTTGAAGTGATTCTGCGAAATTGTACATAACAATAATGCGTGTGTGCGTAATCACATCAGATCATACTAGACTTAGTTGCACCGCTGTATATATACGCTATCGGTGTTACAGAAATTGGGCAACATGACTCCAGAAATGACCGTAAGTCCGCTGTACATACGCTGTACATATCACGTGAATTTATTTTTAAAATACATTCTCATTATATTTTCAATAGCTAAAATTGTAAATTTTGATAAAATCAATCTCGGCATGATAGTTCTTCGTAAGTACGCACTGTTACATATCATATCCGACACTTACGTGTACGTTATAACATATTTTATACGCACAGCTACACCATAGCATGGAACACGCTGGTCAATATAATGTTAAGATTTTAGAATTTGATTATTCGCAAGATTCATACTTACAGGCTTACTCAATGCTAAATGTGTCTAATGATTTTGATATGAAATTTGCATTCAGTTTAATAATAAAATGAGAATAAGAATAGCCTACATATTTAGCATTAAATATTAGAATTCAGATAATCATATTTATAATTCGCTATTATTCTTTTATTGTGTAAGTTCTTCATTATTCATTCATGTATAAATCACTGTACAATTCTTTAATAAATTTGCTAATGAACACAAAACATCACTGCCATATTTTATGTTATTTAGCAATTTCCTATATCGCTCTAAATTATTGTATTAGCTAAAGTGAATCACACAACTTGCTTTTTATCGAGAGTATATAGCTACGTCGTCAGACGACTTTTTTACATATAGGTTCGTTTCGTAATGGACGAATCGACGACTTTAGCTGATCTGCTTGAGTTAAATCTCCACGATTGTGAGGAAGAAGTTAAAAATATAGTGGACAAAGCGGTTAAGGAAATGTCCATGGAGAAATATATGAAAGAATTGAATGTTACGTGGTCTAAAATGGAATTCGAGCGAGAAGTTCATGCTCGTACGGGAGCTACCTTAATAAGAGCCAGTGAAGAATTGATTGAGACCTTAGAGGAAAACCAGGTTATTTAATTAATACTTTCAACTTTAAACATTTTCAATTAACAGCTCATAAACAACAGAAATATCATATTACACGACTATGATATTTAAGAAGGATAACTTCTTTTCTAAAATTGTAGGTACAATTACAAAATCTGATTACCTCAAAATTTATCGCGCACTTCTTGGAGGAAGTATCGTCGTGGCAAAAGAAATTGAGTATCGCCGATCAGGTGACGACGATCTGGTTCGAAGTTCAACGTACTTGGATGCACCTTGAGAGTATCTTTATGTCATCCGAAGATATTCGACGGCAGTTGCCAGTGGATGCTGAGCGGTTCGATCGCATTGACAAGGAATTTAAGGAAATGACGGAGGAGATGGCGAAAACGCCGAACGTCGTCGAAGCGACGAATAAGGATGGCCTCGTATCCGCTTTGGACGTTCTGCAAAAAGGGCTCGTATTATGCGAGAAAGCTTTGGCAGAATATCTCGAAACGAAACGTCTCGCTTTCCCGCGATTCTACTTCGTTTCTTCCAGCGATTTATTGGACATACTTTCGAATGGAAATCAACCAGAAATAGTAGCGAAACACTTGACGAAGTTATTCGATTCTATGGCGCGACTGAACTTCGACACTAAGAATACTTTGTTAAAGCGCATCCTAGGTAAATAATTAATCATGAGTAACATTTCGCGTTAGATATTAGCTATTTAATTTTTCATCATATTTCAGGCATGTTTGCTAAGGACGGCGAATACGTGGAATTCGCAAATTATGAGATGATTTGTGAAGGAGCTGTGGAAGGGTGGTTGAATCGTCTTCAGAAAGCCATGCGCGTTTCCATTCGGCATTATTTCAGTGAAGCGGTTGTAACATACGAGGAAAAGCCGCGAGAGCAATGGCTGTTCGATTATCCGGCCCAGGTATCTCTCTGCGGAACGCAGATTTGGTGGACCACCGAGGTCAATCTAGCCTTCGCACGTCTCGAAGAAGGTTACGATAACTCGCTCAAGGACTACTTGAAAAAACAAATTTCGCAGCTAAGTACTTTGATCACGCTGCTGATAGGAGAACTGACCAAACAGGAGAGACAAAAGGTCATGACCATTTGCACAATCGACGTTCATTCTAGAGACGTCGTGACGAAGCTGGTGCAATCGAAGGTGGAGAGCTCCCAAGCCTTTCAGTGGCAAAGTCAGTTGCGACATAGATGGGACGAGAAGGAAAAGGATTGCTTTGCAAATATTTGCGATGCACAGTTCAAATATTCTCACGAATACCTGGGTAATACTCCCAGGTTAGAATATGCACTACAGTTTCACTTAATATTTATTTATTTTTGTCGATTACCGATGCAACACATATTTGTTTGCTTCCAGACTGGTCATAACGCCGCTAACGGACAGGTGCTACATAACTCTGACGCAATCTCTGCATCTCATCATGGGTGGTGGTCCAGCCGGACCGGCCGGGACTGGAAAGACAGAGACCACGAAAGATCTCGGCAGAGCTCTTGGTATAATGGTGTATGTGTTCAATTGTTCTGAGCAGATGGACTACAAATCCTGCGGTAACATATACAAGGGTTTGGCGCAGACCGGCGCGTGGGGTTGCTTTGACGAATTCAACAGAATTACCGTCGAGGTGCTCTCGGTGGTCGCTGTGCAGGTAAAATCGATTCAAGATGCTATCAGAGATAAGAAAGAACACTTCAACTTCATGGGCGAGACAATAGCTCTCGAGCCGACCGTTGGCATATTCATCACCATGAATCCGGGTTACGCTGGCCGTACGGAATTACCGGAAAATTTGAAGGCGCTTTTCCGTCCCTGTGCCATGGTAGTGCCCGATTTTGAATTGATATGCGAAATAATGTTAGTAGCGGAAGGATTTCAGGACGCAAGAGTACTCGCGAGAAAGTTTATTACGTTGTACACGTTATGTAAAGAATTGCTATCTAAACAGGATCACTATGATTGGGGTTTGAGAGCAATAAAATCGGTTTTAGTGGTCGCCGGTAGCTTGAAAAGAGGCGATCCCGGCAGACCAGAAGAACAGGTACTAATGAGAGCACTGAGAGATTTCAATATTCCCAAAGTAGTATCGGACGATCTACCGGTTTTTATGGGGCTGATAGCCGATTTATTCCCAGCATTGGACGTTCCTAGAAAAAGAGACGTTGAGTTCGAAAAGATGGTGAAGCAAGCGGCCGCCGATCTAAGTCTACAACCAGAAGATGGTTTTATTCTCAAGGTTGTGCAGCTTGAGGAATTATTAGAAGTGAGGCACTCCGTCTTTATCGTAGGTATAACTGGTTCTGGAAAGACTCAAGTTTGGAAGACGCTGTTCAAAACTTATCATAATGTGAAGAGAAAACCTGTGTACAATGATCTCAATCCTAAAGCTGTGACCAATGACGAGCTCTTCGGTATCATCAATCCAGCGACGCGAGAATGGAAGGACGGCCTCTTCTCGGTAATAATGAGAGAACAGGCCAACCTAGGCGGCGAAAATCCAAAATGGATTGTCTTGGACGGCGATATCGATCCGATGTGGATTGAGTCGCTGAATACCGTTATGGATGACAACAAGGTTCTGACATTGGCTAGCAACGAACGAATCGCCCTTACGCCAGCCATGAGATTACTTTTTGAAATCTCGAATCTAAGAACCGCCACACCCGCCACGGTCTCTCGTGCCGGTATCCTATATATAAATCCGCAGGATTTAGGATGGAATCCATACGTAACCAGCTGGGTCGAGAAACGATCTTTGCCGAACGAGAAATCGAATCTCGTCATGCTCTTCGACAAATACATTCCCACTTGTCTCGAAACTTTACGGACGAGATTCAAAAAGATAACACCCATAGCCGATATGGCACACGTCGAGATGCTATGCCATCTTCTCCATTGTCTTTTAAAACCAGAATTGACGACCGGCGACTTCCACAAGGATCATTACGAACTTTATTTCGTGTTCGCCGCCGTCTGGGCTTTCGGCTCCTCGATGTTTCAAGATCAAACTGTGGATTACCGAGTAGAATTCACTAAATGGTGGACCAATGAATTCAAGCAGGTAAAATTCCCATCACAAGGAACGGTTTTCGACTATTACATTGATAATGAAACGAAAAATTTTCTTCCCTGGACGGAACGTTTACCGAAGTTCGAGTTGGATCCGGAGATACCATTGCAAGCTGTTTTAGTCTACACGTCGGAATCTATCAGAATAAAATACTTTCTCGACTTGTTGATGCCGGAGAAACATCCGGTAATGTTAGTCGGCACGGCTGGTTGCGGTAAGACCGTTCTGATTGCTGAGAAACTTCTTCAGCTTTCCGAAAATTACGCGGTCTCTAACGTACCGTTCAATTTCTACACTTCGTCTGAAATGCTGCAGAAAATCTTAGAGAAATCACTAGAGAAGAAAGCGGGCAGAAATTACGGTCCGCCAGGAAATAAGACCTTAGTATATTTCATCGATGACATGAACATGCCAGAAGTGGACGCGTACGGTACGGTCCAGCCTCACACATTAATTAGACAACATTTAGATTACGGTCATTGGTACGATAGAACCAAACTGACCCTGAAGGACATCCACAATTGTCAATACGTCAGTTGTATGAATCCGACCGCCGGATCGTTTACCATTAATCCGAGATTACAAAGACATTTTGCTGTATTTGCTGTCAGTTTTCCAAATGTGGATTCTTTGACGACAATATACTCCTCCATTTTGTCGCAGCATCTCGCGAATGTAGAACACAGGTAATATTCAAATGAATAATAAAATTCTTTACACACCAAATTTATATATTCGCAATAATTAAATTGTTCACCGAATTCTCAAAAATTCCATTATTATAAAATTAATTAATAATAATCAGGTTTCCTGTAAGCGTCACCGAGTTATGTCCCAACATCGTGCAAGCAAGCATTCAACTACATCATCGTTGTGCTCAAATGTTTTTACCGACAGCCGTGAAGTTCCATTACATCTTCAATCTCCGTGAACTTTCCAATTGCTTTCAAGGTTTATTGTTCAGTGGCAACGAGTGTTTACAATCCTCAGTGGATCTAATCAGACTCTGGATGCACGAGACTCAACGTGTCTACGGAGATAAGCTAACGGACGAAAAAGATATCGAAAGTTTCTTGAAACTACAACTCGATATCCTGAAAAAGAATGTGGAGGAGATCGACGAGGGTGCGATCTTGGAAAAGCCCAACATTTATTGCCATTTTGCAGGTTCGTATTTCCTAATACTGTTTTTATTCTCTTAAAATATTTTTACAAAATTACTAATACCTTAACTAATTCTTCAAAATTTATAACAATTAGCATCTATGTTTTTTTTAAGATGTATAAAAATGTACAATATATTTTTTCGGAAATTACTAAAAAGATTGCATAATGTTTAGGAGGCGTTGGAGAGCCAAAATACATGCCCGTCAATGACTGGGCAACTTTACATCGTCTGTTGTCAGAGGCAATGGTCAGCTATAATGATTTAGTAGCGGCCATGAATTTAGTGCTTTTCGAGGACGCTATGATGCACGTATGTCGCGTAAATAGGATCCTAGAATCGCCCAGAGGTAGTGCGCTCTTAGTGGGTGTGGGTGGCTCCGGTAAACAGAGTCTTTCACGATTAGCAGCCTTTATAAGTTCATTAGAAGTTTTCCAAGTTCAGTTGAAGAAAGGTTACGGCGTAACTGATCTCAAGTTGGAACTCGCCGCTTTGTATTCAAAAGCTGGATTGAAAAATTTGGGTATCATGTTCCTGATGACAGACGCGCAAGTTCCAAACGAGCAATTCCTGGTACTTATTAATGATATGCTCGCATCTGGAGAGGTACCTGATTTATTCGCCGAGGACGAGATGGAGAATATAATAGCAGGTTTGAAAAATAATTTTAATTAAAACATAAATAACTAAAATAATTTTTATATATTATTTACATGGCAACAATATTTTTACAAAAAGTTTGTATCATTTAATTTATTCCAAATCTTTTTATTAGTATTACTATTTTTTATTAGCTTTATTATTGCTAAAATCATTAAGCTTCACATGAAAGTAGATATTTAGCACACCTTATTAAAATTTAACAGGGGTTCGTAATGAGGTGAAAGGCGCCGGTATGTTGGACACACGCGAAAATTGCTGGAAATTCTTTATCGATCGCGTTCGCCGACAACTTAGAGTAGTATTATGTTTTTCTCCCGTCGGTTCAACATTGCGAGTCAGATCCAGAAAATTTCCGGCAATCATAAACTGCACAATGATAAACTGGTTTCACGAGTGGCCTCAGGAGGCATTAATGTCTGTGTCAAAAAGATTTTTGCAGGAATTGGAGGAACTGCCAGAAACTTACAGGTATAAAGTAATATTGAAATTTGAGCAAAAATAGCTATAGGTATATTCAGTTAAAAAAATAAAGGATATGTTCTTTTTAACAGAGAATCTGCTACTAAATTTATGGCTCATGCACATACCAGTGTAAATATAGCCAGCCGTCATTATCTGAGCAGCGAACGTCGTTACAATTATACCACTCCGAAGTCTTTTCTGGAGCAAATAAGTTTATACATTAGGTTGTTAAAAACAAAAACTTCTGAACTACGTGCTAGAGTGACTAGATTGGAAAACGGCTTGGACAAGTTGAGATCAACAGCAGTACAAGTAGATAAGTTAAAAAAGAAGTTGGCTGTACAAGAAGTTGAATTACAGCAAAAGAACGATGCTGCAGACGCTCTAATTGCCATAGTTGGTGTCGAAACGGAAAAAGTCCAAAAGGAAAAGGCGATAGGTTTGTAATATCATTAGTGATGTATAATAAATTACACAATTCTATATATATATTTAAAAATAATTTAATTAAAAAATGTTATTTAATTTAGCGGATGAGGAGGAATCCAAAGTGGCCGTGATTGCCGAGGAAGTTTCAAAGAAGCAAAAAGACTGCGAAGCGGATTTATTGAAAGCCGAGCCTGCTTTGCTGGCCGCGCAAGAAGCTTTAAATACTTTAAACAAAGCGAATCTAACGGAATTAAAATCATTCGGTTCGCCTCCCGGTGCTGTAACCAACGTTACTGCTGCAGTTATGGTCCTTTTAGCACCAGCTGGCAAAGTAGCTAAAGATCGTAGTTGGAAAGCAGCCAAGGTATTGTCAAATCGATTGAAACAATTTGAGAGAGAACTTCTCTCTCGTCGTGATTCCATCTAAGCGTCAGAAGTTATATTTTTCATTTTCTCCTAAAGATCATGATGGCAAAAGTGGACACCTTTCTGGATTCCCTGATTAATTATGATAAAGAGAATATACATCCTGAGGTGATTAAAGCAATACAGCCATATCTCAAGGACTCTGAATTCGAGCCTGAGTTTGTAAGATCCAAGTCAGCCGCCGCGGCGGGCTTATGTGCCTGGGTGATCAATATTATCAAATTCTATGAAGTCTTTTGCGACGTGGAACCGAAACGGAAGGCACTTGCACATGCGAACGCAGAGCTGGCTGCAGCTCAGGATAAGCTTAGTGGTATCAAACGAAAAGTAGCTGTAAGTTAATATTAAAGATTATTTTCCGTGATTTAATGCCTTATTAAAGTTCTATAAAACTGCATGAACATATATGCATATTATTTTACGTGCAATGTTATGTTTAGTTATTGTCAAAATAGTTTAAATAATCAATTTTTTTTTCAGTCCTTAGAAGAACAGCTGGCGAAATTAACGGCGGACTTTGAGAAAGCGACATCTGAAAAATTGAAATGCCAACAGGAAGCCGATGCCACTAATTCAACGATTGCGTTAGCGAACAGATTAGTCGGTGGTTTAGCGTCCGAGAACGTTCGTTGGGCCGATTCGGTGGCTAAGTGAGCAATTTTTTACGATATTTTATCATAATGTATAAACAAAGTAAAAATTGCAAATATTTATAGCTTCATGCAGCAAGCATCGACGCTACCTGGCGATGTACTACTGGTGACGGCTTTCATATCTTACGTGGGTTGTTTCACAAAACAATTCCGACAGGATTTACTAAACAAGCAATGGTTGCAATTTATACGTTGCATAGAACCGACAATCCCGATTACAGAAGGCCTAGATCCTCTCTCCCTGCTAACTGACGACACACAAATTGCCAAATGGAACAACGAAGGATTGCCGAACGATCGAATGTCGACAGAAAATGCTACGATACTGACCAACTCCGATCGTTGGCCGCTAATGATAGATCCACAGGTACAGAATCAAGAAATCATGCAAGGTCGAATTCAACTTGATAAAAAAAAATCTTTTACAGCTTCAAGGTATAAAGTGGATCAAGGAGAAGTACGGAGACGAGCTGAAAGTGATCAGATTAGGTCAACGTGGTTATTTGGAAGTGATTGAGTTAGCATTAGCAAATGGATCTACAGTCCTACTGGAGAATATCGGGGAGACTGTAGATCCTGTTTTGGATCCTTTGCTCGGTCGAAATTTAATCAAGAAGGGTCGAGCTATTAAGATCGGCGATAAGGAAGTGGAATATAATTCCATGTTCAGATTGCTATTGCACACGAAGCTGGCTAATCCCCATTATAAGCCGGAAATGCAAGCGCAAACTACGCTGATTAATTTCACGGTGACGAGAGACGGCTTGGAAGATCAATTGCTCGCGGAAGTGGTTAAGGCGGAGAGACCAGATTTGGAGGAATTAAAAGCGGAACTTACTAGGCAGCAGAATGACTTTAAGATTACTCTCAATAGTCTCGAAGATTCACTTCTCTCCAGGTACAAGACCGTCATTAAACAATTTAGAATTTATAAATTGTTATATTTGTATACGCAAAATTTTGCATATAAATTATGTAAATATCACACGAAAAAGAAGCTTGCTTCTTTAAAAAAGTAATTTTCTGTACATATATATAATATTCTATTAATCTATGATATTATACAATTTTCTTTCTATATTTTTTTTAACTTATTGATACTAACTAGGGATACACAAGAACTTGTAATAAATCATTGTACTCGTCAAGCGGTAAAAATAAGTATACAATTATTAATTTAAATAATTAAATTCATTTTAGGCTATCATCAGCCGGCAGCAATGTCCTTGAAGACACATCTCTCGTGGAAAACTTGGAAACTACTAAGCGTACTGCCGCGGAGATCGAGTCTAAGGTTACGGAAGCTCATGGTACCAGCCGACAGATCGATGCGGCACGAGAATTATATCGGCCAGCAGCAGCAAGAGCCTCATTGCTGTATTTCATTTTGAACGACTTGAATACGATTAATCCTATTTATCAATTTTCGCTAAAGGCTTTCAGCGTAGTCTTTCAGAAGGCGATCTTAAAGGCTGATCCTGCGCTTGACGTTGCGGCAAGAGTACAGAATCTGATCGAGTGCATCACATATTCAGTTTTTATGTACACCAGCAGGGGACTTTTTGAGTGCGACAAGTTGATCTTCGCCTCGCAAATGGCTTTTCAAATATTATTGGTAAGAAACGAAGTCACGGCTAGTGAGTTGGACTTCCTCCTGAGATTCCCTATAACTCCACACGTCACCTCGCCGGTCGATTTCCTCACCAACACTAGTTGGGGTGGCATAAGAAGTCTGTCTACGAGGGAAGAGTTTCGGTATGCACGATGAGAAATTGTTGTCCCGTTGTCGCTTTAGCCACTCACTTGTTTCGCTTGTTCGAAGGAATTTGGACCGGGACATCGAGAGTTCCGCCAAACGCTGGAAAAAGTTCGTAGAGTGCGAATGCCCGGAGCGCGAGAAGTTTCCCCAAGAGTGGAAAAACAAGACGGCAATACAACGTTTGTGCATGCTGAGAGCTCTGAGGCCGGACAGGATGACGTATGCCATCGCAGCGTTTATTGAGGAGAAGCTCGGTGCGAGATACGTCGAGGCAAGAACGGTGGAGTTTGCGAAATCTTATGAAGAGACTAGCCCGGGCACTCCTATTTTTTTTATTCTGTCACCCGGAGTAAATCCATTGAAGGTGGTTACGAAATGTTTTCCTTTATCGCTTTTCTTATAAATAATGCAAGGTTTTTAATAATTAATTTTTAGAATTCGCCCAAATAAATAAAAATCAGATTATTAAATTCATTTTATGAAATTTTTATTTTATCAAAAAATAGAAATGATAAGACAGAAAATGTGTTATTTTGTATTCAGGATGTGGAAGACCTAGGTCGTCGCCTTGGTTTTATATCAGATAATCAAAACTTTCATAATGTGTCCCTTGGTCAAGGACAAGAAACGGTGGCCGAAGAGGCTATAGACGTAGCAGCCACAAATGGTCACTGGGTGGTGTTGCAAAATATACACTTAGTAAAGAAATGGCTTCCACTGCTGGAGAAGAAATTGGAAACAGCTGCGGAAGGTTCTCATCCAGATTACAGAATGTTCATGAGCGCAGAACCAGCTAGTACGCCAGCTGGACACATAATACCTCAAGTAAGAATATTTTTATTTCTATTTTATATTTTTTAAATAAAGATAATAATCAATTAAAAAATTTTATTTATATTTTATAAAATCTGCAAATCTTAATTAATTGTTGAAATGTAATTAAAGAAAACTTAACTCGATAATAAATATTTAATTATCGATATTGATTTATGATTATTTTTAGGGTATTTTAGAATCATCAATTAAAATTACAAACGAGCCACCCACTGGCATGCAAGCTAATTTGCATAAAGCTCTGGACAATTTTACTCAAGAAACTTTAGAAATGTGTTCTAAAGAAGCCGAGTTTAAAGCGATTTTATTCTCTTTATGCTACTTCCACGCAGTCGTCGCGGAACGTCGTAAATTTGGACCCCAGGGTTGGAATAAAATATATCCCTTCAATGTGGGAGATCTAAACATTAGTGTCAGTGTACTTTATAATTATTTAGAAGCAAGTCCGAAAGTACCGTGGGAAGATTTAAGGTTAATATATAGTTAAATTTTTAATTGAGATTAATAATAAATAAGATAAGCTAAACATACAGCATAATTTATACTAAAAGTTACGTAGAATAAACGAAGTTATGTATGTAAATACATAATTTAACTCAAAATGAAGCTATTTCTCAAAAGAATTTAATGATTAATATTCTTAAAAAGGTATCTCTTTGGAGAAATTATGTATGGTGGCCACATAACAGACGACTGGGACAGAAGGCTTTGCGTATCCTACCTTGAAGAATTAATGCAATCTGACCTGATCGATGGAGAATTGCAACTGGCACCAGGTAAACTAACAGGCGATCGATTATTTAATATTAATATTTTTATGAGTCTCTCTCTCTCTCTCGTGAATACCTCAAATCTCTTATCTGGCATTTCAGGTTTTCCTGCACCACCTAATGTAGATCTAATCGGTTATCATACATACATTGATGAAGCTATACCGCCGGAATCGCCATATTTATATGGATTACATCCAAACGCGGAAATCGGCTTTTTAACGATGACAGCTGAGAATTTATTTCGAACAGTCTTTGAGATGCAACCACGTGATACTGGTAGCTCGGGAGGACAAACCGTTACCAGAGAAGAAAAGGTGTTATTATTTTTTTGTAGATATATTATGATAAATGTCACGTACCACATTTATCTTCTAGGTGAAACAAGTATTGGATGAAATAATAGAGAAGTTACCTGAGGAGTTCAATATGATGGAGATCATGGGAAAAGTGGAGGAACGAACACCGTATGTGATCGTCGCCTTTCAAGAATGCGAGAGGATGAATTTCCTGACAACGGAGATTAAACGATCACTGCGAGAGTTAGATCTGGGTCTCAAGGGTGAGCTCACCATAACATCGGACATGGAGGACTTGGAAAACGCGTTGTTTTTCGATCAAGTTCCACCGGTGTGGGCTAGCAGAGCTTATCCGTCTTTATTAGGTCTGACCGGTTGGTTCGTCGATCTGCTGTTGAGGATCAGAGAGCTGGAAACGTGGTCCACGGATTTCGTTGTGTGTACACACAAAAAGTATATAACGACGACACGTTCTTATGACAGAGCTAACGCAACAATTAATTCTCTTCCAGTTACCGGCGTCGGTATGGCTCGCCGGGTTTTTCAATCCTCAATCACTACTCACCGCCATCATGCAATCGACAGCTAGAAGGCACGAGTTGCCGCTTGATAAAATGTGCCTCCAGTGCGACGTGACCAAGAAAAACAAGGAGGAATTCACGTGAGTAGAAACGATAATTGGACGGAAGTTTCGTGGGTACAATCTATGCGATCGTGAGGGCAGATAGCTATCTGTTAACTCGATTCGTCTTGTATATCAAGCCGAAGAGTGACTTCCTTCCCGATTCGTTCGCGTTAGGTCAGCACCGAGGGACGGTGCCTACGTTCACGGAATATTTATGGAAGGCGCACGATGGGATGTCCAAACAGGAATCATCGTCGATTCCAGACCGAAGGAATTATATCCGGGGATGCCGGTGATTAATGTACGCGCTATCACGCAGGACAAACAGGATTTGAGGAACATGTACGAGTGCCCGGTGTATAAAACACGCACGCGTGGTCCGACATATGTATGGACGTTTAACTTAAAAACCAAGGACAAACCGGCTAAATGGACGTTGGCCGGTGTTGCTCTCTTGCTACAAACTTAGATAGAATAATTGTTATATTTAGTCGTTGTTGAGCACTTTAATAAATCATTATATGGATGATGTATTGACATCGTGATTGTACCTGCTCATAAGGAGATAAGTATTATATATAAACATAATTCCTTTCTTAGATATTTTTGCAAGTAATTTTCGTTATGTAAATAAGGCAGTATTTTACTTTTCTTTGTTGTATAAAAAATTGACTGTAAAAATGTTAATCAGAGTTAATTAAGTTTATACCTAATATTGTTCATATTTTTATTTGTAGTAAATGTTCCTTATTATATTTTTATATTCTGAAAAAGATAATGTAAATATACCAATATTTTACGTATAAGATAATCGTTTAAATATTATATACACTCTAAGATAAATTTGCTTTTGCGAGGTAATTTTTCGTGCAACGCAGATCCGCAATTACAACTTATAAAGAAGAGAACAATTCGACGGCAAATCCCAGACGGTCGATCGAAGATGGGGTGCTTCGAGGTCGACTAATCGATTGAGAGTTAATAAAACGTAGGAAGAGAAACGACGCGAGGTCTCCGAGGAGTATCCGGTCCGTTTCACGAACTGGCGTTTAGTTTTCCGCGACAGAGAAAAAAAGAGAAATTATCCGTCATTCGTCGAAACCGGAGCCCTCCCTGAAGACATCGAGGATCAATACCGAGGTACCTCGGAGTAAACAAAAGCCGATGCCTATCCAGCTACAAAGTGTCGGTCAATTTAATTTAGTGCCGAGTCCCGAGATAGGGATACGAGGAAAGAAGGGAGGATATATCCGCTACAGAACACACAAAGGTCTCCATATCGCCGCACGCGGTATCAAAATTGCATCGTGTTAGCGGAATAAATAAAATTTCGATACAACGTGTACTACAACCTTTGAAATACAGTTCTCGTAAAATAAAAATTTTATTGTACGCGAAAAATGTGGAAGACGTTTGATCTTTTCATTGACGATTTCTTTATACGAACTTATAAAATATTTTGCCATCTTAAAATTGATGTTAATACATGATGGATATGTAAGTTGGAAGAACTCTTAAAAAGATCAAAATTGAAAAATATCCATGCAATTTTCAAATTCTTTGTTCGCACTGTTTCAATGAATTGTGTCAATATAATTATAAATTAATTTTGTATAATATAAATATATATAAATTAATTTTGTAAGAAAAGATTGTATAATATTTCAATTGAATTTCATGCGTTGCTACTTTAATAAACTTTAGTAAATTGGAGCAAACAGAAAAACTCGATCCTAACATCTATATGTGTACCGATTCAATAATAAAAAAAAGAGAATTTTTTTTCTTCTTATAGAGGGTGGTAGCATTATTATTATTACATTCTGGTCACCCTAATTTAGTTCAGGCACACAGCAAACATACAGTAGCACGACTAATAGTACGATCTGCACAAAGTCAACTCATGAATCCCATCGGACAGAAGGGGGACAAAGAAAAAAAATTATCGTCCCTTTGATGGTGTCCAGTGATTGGCTCTTGGACACCCTCCTTGTGATACGTGGTGAATCGATCGACATTCGTGCACCGGCTTCAATCACGGTTTTCATTAAGCCGCGCTGGACGGTGGAGGGTAAGAGTGGCTCGAATATCTGATGTTTCGCGTGTCAGGTGGAACGAGAGAAAGCTTTTGGTTTCAGAACTTGCGCTTCTGGCACGGACTTCGTAAGAAACTTTAACGTCTAATTGGGCATCAGCCACTCGTTAGGGAATAGTTCGAAAATTGCGTCGGATTTGTTGTCGAACAAAGAAGAGGGAAACAAAAAACAGAGAGAGAGAGAGAGAGAGAGAGCAGAAATCTTCTAAAATTTTGTTCATAAAAAATACATTTCGGTATTACGGGAAATGACAGTTTAATGCCCGTTTCTACTAATGTGGATTTAATCTTGGTTTAATTTACTCTTTTTCTTTTTCTAATTCTTGGAACCAGAAAAAGATGAAGAGTAAGAACTGAGATTAAAGTTAATCTAAAATTGGTAGAAACGAGCATTATTCATACATCAACTTTTAATGTTACCATAATCACTATACTTATATAAAGGCAAAGTTATCAGTACTTATACTATATATCGTACGCAACAAATTGTATAATAAAAATAACTTATAAAAATAATTTATTTACAAGAGAGTTAGATAGCATATATATTGTTAATTATATTCCGTTAATTATTGTAGAATATAATTAAAGAAAATGGATTAATAAATTTCGAAAGTATGTTTAATATTCGTTTTCCGCGTATTAAAATTATTAGTATATTTTCTGGAGAGTAAAACTTACATATATATATATATATATATATATATAAGCTTAAGAATGAATCAGTTCGAATTCGGATCGAATCTTGAGTTCTCGGTAAGAACTCAATAATGAAGGTTCTTGAAATAAGAGTCTTCGAAAGAAATTGAAATTTGCATTGGCGGAGAATCCGCGCCAACAGGTAGTCTTCTCTTTTTAAAACTTCGACCTTCACAACTACCAGTTTCATTCAACGAAATCTCACCATTAATAAGCACGTTTGATGTGAGGATTATACGTAATGACACATTGATCTCGCGCATCTCATTAGCCACGATAAACGAGAATATTAATAGGCATTTGTTAACATGATAAATCGGTTATCAATATGTTTTCGCGCTGCTTTGATCATGATGGAGTGAGGTTTATTTCATTTAAAATGTATTTGTGTGATTAAACCTAAGTTTTTAATTATATATGACCTTTTCGAATATAAAGTATCTAAATATAAAACAAAAAATATTGATGAATTATCTTATTTTTAGTTAATCTTATTTTAAATTATTATTTAGACAACAAAAGGATTTATAAAAAAGTAACGAATTTCTTTTCACGTAATAAGAGATACGTGTAAAGAAACTTGGTATATTGTGTTGTACGAATGTAATTACTCGTCGGAAAGTTGTTTATTCGATACAAGGAATTCGCGCTATAGTATTGTTTAGAGAAAAGGTTCATGGTCATCGTTAGCACGAGGGGGAGTTAATGGCTCCTTTGTTTTGTCCTGAGAGCAGGCGACTTCCATTTTTCATCGGCATCGGTGCGGCTGGGACCATCACTTCTTTAGTGAGTTAATCATTTTTAAAGGACCGACCGCAGGTGACGGTGCGTCATCCTCGTCGTGATCGTGATATTAAAGGACGTTAGGCATTCCCGTCTAGAATTAAATTTCTCAAGTAGGGAAAAGCTTGAGTTTAGACAGTCACCCCGGTTGCAGAGGGATAATGAAACGCCACGAGAGCTGCCGCGCAATTTGTTTTGCATACGGATGACATTTTTCACTTCGCGAAAGAATGGCTTGACGTTTAGTTCTAAAGTATCTCTCGGATGTCTGCGTTGCGCTCCTTAATCCTAACAGAGATTCCAGCAAATCCGAAATACGATTCAATGGTATATCCGCAGCAAATTCATGACACACACAAATAAAATGGTCTTATCTCATATCTTGTTGCGACATAAAGTTTAAAAATATTTTCATGTGCCGTTTTTAGTTACCTATAGTTCGTCACGTTCGCCGGAATAGACGTCACGAAGAGTAAATCGCGATAAAAATTCAAATACTGAAGTGTTCGATGCGTTAAAAGAAAAGCATGTCTCAGATATAATTTTTCATTTCAGTCTCTGTAAATCTCATCATTAATGGGACGTATATAAAAATATCTCATTCAAATACGCATTATCATACGTTTCACTTTTCGATCTCGCCTTTTCTGAATTTTACGGTAGTAGATCATAAAAGAATGCAGCAAAAAGAAGTAATTGTAGGGCAGGTCCTGAAATTTGCATGATTTTATTCCTGCGTGTTTCGCAAAAATTATTGATCGGAGGTACAGATATGGCGGCGAGATGGAAGTATTAATTAAGCATTTGCAAAAGGTGAGTTTGAACAGTAGGTGGGTGTAGAGACGATCGACGTAGCTAACTAGAGAGACCTTTGAGCACCAACTTCGGCTTGAGAGATCTGTAAACCAATTAGCGACGCCTCGTCGATACGGAGGGCTAAGTCGTCCTAACTGGATCGTTCGGTTAAACTGCTTACTTGATTACATGACGTTAGTTAGCGTCACTGTAATCGCCTGTCGACCACAGGTGATACCCTTAAATTCCGATCACGTAAAGATCCGCCAATTTTTAGTACTTGAGAACACTTCGGCTGTCACTAATGTCGAAAAGGCAATTTTATGGAGCGAAACGATTCTCTTAGTTACATCGCCACGATATTTTCGCTTGGATCGGTATAATTCACGCTATGGGAAGTCAGGCTAGATTAACAAAAAATTATGTTTTAATTTCGTAAAGTAATTATTTAGATCAATTTGTTCATCTGAATTATTCAGATTCAGACGAGGAAAACGGATAAAGATTTCATCACGCAAACTACGTGGAATATTTGTGCCGTAAAAATCTTCGTAATAATGGCATAAAATGGAAAAAGTAGAGTAGAAGAGTAAATTGTTTATACATTCTTACTTTGTAAATATGCTTTTATTAAGTGCGCAGAATGCATTACAGAATATGGCATAATAATAAGAATATAGGGGAAGACTTATAAATTCCGGAAATTGTAAATTCTGGGTATATATTGCGAATGTATCCCGACGAGGGTCACTCAATATACGTCGAGCTTCGAGTCGTACGTGCGTTCATGCATCCCTCGGGAGATTACAACAAAAACGCGGGGGAAGATAGCATACATGGGGCTGCTACCTAAATTTGAACTACGTGTACATTCGCGCAAGATACTTTTTTTCTGCACCCTACGCGGGAATGCTCACAGGTCGTTATCATTGCTCTATTAAATTCAAAAATTACTTTTTCTCAAACAACATGTAGGTATATATTTGCGTAGCGTGACAATTGCGGTTGGCTCTTGTATATGCTATCTTCGTATTGAAGCTACATGTATATATAGAGTGTGTAAATTATACGATGCAAATTTCTGTTTGTATAAAATTTATAAAAATCAACAACAGATTTATTTACGTATTTCTCTCGCAAACGCAACAGAAATAATATAGGGTGGCTGCAGGGGTAGCTGCACAGAAAAAAAGATTTTCTCTGCCGCAGCTAATCTTAGTTTGTTATAATATAATATATTTGCTGTGGCTGCTATAATATAGATATCAGCTAAGACATTAGCTATAATACCTATATTTTAGCTGTCCATATTTTACATCTGCCATTTAGTTACCATCCGGTTTTTAGTTACGACAGCTACTTTTTTTTTCCGTGTGTGCTGCGTGAATCTACAGAAGATACTCTTTCCTCTTCTGTTGAAACACACTCGGGAGGCAGCAAGTTATTCGATAGATTCGAGCCTTATCAAACATTGGTTGGTATACTTGTAGCTTTTTCTCGTCGTTCTTTTTCCCTCCTGTATTCCGGAGTGTTTTGGTATTACCCTAATTAAAAGCGGTAGCTTAATTATATTAATAATGTTATTCAAACACGGTACGATGTCTATTGTTCGCGGTTTGTTTTAGAAGTGTGTTTTCGAATAATGAAAAAATCACTTATTGATACTTAATTTTTTATACGTCTGAGTTATTGTTCATATACGCCAGAGCAATTTTCAATAGCGCGTTCTCCGATAGTCTTTTTATAGTCGATGTTTTAATTTTGCGCTCATGTATAGTCATTATTTCCATTTCGTATTGTCTGCCCCCCGAATGAATGTTCCCCATTTTCGGCTGTGTTCATAGAAGTGGAAATTTGAATCTTTGATGTGTTTACCAATGTTCTTTCTCTCTCTCTCTCTCTCTCTCTCTCTCTCTCTCTCTCTCAACTCCACTAATGCTAACGTCGGAAATTTTGAATTCGCTACTTCCTAGGCATGCAAATACCGCTTGAGCTTTTAAGAGACAATTTGGCATGCATCCCGAGGTCGTTTCTGCTATCTCTTCCTCCCTATGTACTCGACTAATGACGCGAATACCTATTCTCCTCTCACGGAGATTTAATAGTATTTGAGAAGGATCCGTTTTTTTCATACTGAAATGTCTTTTATATGTAGGCTATTTTAAATTTTCGAACCGAGTTCTTTTTTAACATTTCTAAAAAAGAATGACAGTTATCTAAACGTGCGTCAGAAACGTTTCTCATACGTTGTGTGAATGCAAATTTATGTCAGCATGTATGTCAAAGACAAGAGTTATACATTGTAGAACAATTGACTCCAAATTTGTCAAATAATTTGCAATTTAAAGCTACCTATACATATTCGGGTCGTGTCGTATTTTGAATGTAGCAGCAAAATTATGCCGCGCTACTGAAGCGAAGCGTATTGCGACAATAACTGAAGATGAATCACGCTGGTGAGGTGTTAAATATTCTCGACACGCCTTTCCGCGAGTGTAACCCGTCGCGTGATAATCAACACGATAATTGCGCCTTCGTCGTCGCGAACAGGCTGTGAGTCTCGGCTTTCGTTGCGCCGTTCCGGCAATCGCGCAGAGAAAATATCGTTAGTTAATATTTGCGCGTTGACTAGGTCTGGAACCACAGCCCCAAGGGATCCTTGGAAGCGTTTATCGTTAATGCGATTAAGTCGATGCATGATTCATTCTGCGCCGGGTTCTAATAATGCCGCAAGGAAAGGCATGTGTTATCGGCTTCGCGAGGCTAACCGGCCGGCCGATCCATCTTCCAAACGTCACTTGAATTTCTTTCACAGCCGTCTCTTCGGAGAATCGCCATCGTGAGATACACTGTCTAGATAATTAACGCTCTTC
>NW_017257338.1:1686813-1717975 GCF_001594055.1 Mycetomoellerius zeteki
GTGGCGAGCGTACAGAACTTCGTCTAATTTGCGCTCGAACACATCGACGGCAACGTGATTCCTAATGAGAAATTCGTATCCCTTCTTCATGGAAATAAATCTTTTTAGATTATGATTTATGTTAGATAATCAACTTGTCCATTTCATCAGTGCAGCACGCATTCCATTGCATAGAGACTTCATTAAACTAATCCGTTTTCGGTCATACGAAGATACGATTTACGTATCTTCTAACGAGAAATTCGAATTCTTTCTCCATGGAAACTGGTAACTAAATCTTTTTTGCATTATGATTTATGTTAGGTGATCAATATCTTCAGAGGATTATTTTGTGCAATTATATATTCTACTTCGTAAAGGCTTCAAACTAATTTTCGATCGTATTAACATCAATATATTTTCCAACAAGAAGTTCGAATATTTTCTCTACGAAAATAAATTTTTATATTACGATATATTAGATATTTGCTAAATACGCTGTTTTATTTTGCCAAGTATTTCATAGAGAATTAATATGGATGTTGTTTATTTAGAAATTAATCACAAAATTAATTGATTCATATTTTGACACACACGAAAGTTAAAAATAATAAAATGTTATTTTTAACGCAAGAATTAAATTACCATTGCTACTTTGATATGTAACAGTATACATATTTAATTATTTTGATGATCTAAAAATTATTTTCAAATCTGCATCCAGACGACTTCAATAAGTTCGTCTTTCCGTGCATTTCTTTATTCCTGTATACACTGTTAGATATTAAAATAGGCAGTGAAATCCAATCCTTGAGTTAAATAACATTTTGTTATTTTTAACTTCCATGTGTCAAAATGTAAATCAATCTGTGGTTATAGTTTCAAAATAAACAACGTATATTAATGTGTACGCATTTATAATAGAAAATAAACTAAATTCGAGTCAAATTTAATTTCTCGAGTTAAATTGTTTAACTCCATTGTTTTAATTAAGTAACGAAATATTGAGTAAGAGCAGTGGTTGTAGAAATGATTAAAAATCTATGGAATTGATTAAAGATCTATAGAAATGTGAGATTAAAAATAACTGAAATTAATTAAAAATTGTTTATCGCACACGAATATTTTATCTAACATTGGACAATTCTTTCTGAAGATGATTCAAAGATGAATCGAAACATTGAGAAGGTTATTACATTATAATTGCGTTTATTAGCATCACATCAAGGTTTATGTATTAATTTTAATAAATATAAGATAATCGCACTGTTAAAATGCATTGACTCCCACAGCTTTTTATTACAATTTCTTTTTTTGAAATTCGATATAATTTGACATAAATTTAACAATGTATATGTTAATAATTTAGTCTATACACATACATGAAACAATCCAGACGAGTTTCATCGCACGTGTTTGCGTTTGTGCAGATTAGGATGAACAAGGGTGAAGAGACATTTTCGGCAGCCCGTTTTTTAATCTCCGCTGTTTTGCTTCGATCGTTCGAAATATCGCGGATTTATGCGCACTGTACGTGCAAGCGAACGACGGACGCTTTTAAATTCCGTCGATCGTCCATTGAAAACCGGATCGGGTACCGTTAACCCTACCAGCCCACACACTATTCTCGGGTGTTATCGCGTCCTACCGGGAGACAAGGACGCCGCCGGCGCCGGGATCCCGGGATTATTCGACAGTCTGAACCGACATCGAGACAATAATGTCAGGATTACGTCAAGCTCGATGAGGATTTCAACTTCGCCTGCCTTAGACGTGCGTCATCCTGTGATGCAGTGCGCGGCTTCAAGTATCCCTGTAGGTCCAGATTCCCGACGACGACTTCTGCTATCGATAATAATGTTCCGTATTTACCGTCTCTTTCTATTTTCAACTATTCCACGCTATTTGCTTTCTTTATTATCCATTGCACTAGAGCGCTGTTTCGCAACTCCGCATTTACTGAGTTACATGCAGTCTGCTATTTGGTATTCACGTTGCCAACTAGAACAACGTCCGGAATGTGCTCACCCTTTTTCCAAGATAAAGTCTCGAAGATGTACGAGGGCCACGGTGAATTATTCGTCGTACGTGTGGCACTATGCATCGCGTGTCTCGAGGCGATAATATAGGCGTGGTGTAAATGTCATGTGCTGCCATTTTGAAGAGATCGCGATCGCGTCGCGAGCAGCAAGATTTATTCAATGACATAAAAAAAAGAAAAAAAAAAGAAAAAATCATCTATATCAAAAATGTATATAGAGCTGTACAAAACAAGTCAATTAAATTGCTAAAAATCACTTATTATATGTATACTATAAAAAAATATTCTTAAAAACATAATCAGTAATTTATTGTACATTTTTGCAGCACACAAATCTTATTTTTGCACTGTACAACTCGGTACACATTTGGATATAAAATGCTAAATTTTAGCGTCATGTACTGTTGTAGTACATATATTAAAATGTAGCATTTTATACCCAAATATCGATAGAGTTGTATAGTGCAAAAATAAGATTATTATCGTTCGCGACTGCCTAATTCTGTAATATTTATTTCTAGTTTATTTCTGCAATTAAATCAGAACAGGTTCTTTTTTTTATCGGAATGAATGCATAAAACTTGCAAGGTCCTCGTGGTAAAAAATATCCGTTCCACTCTGCGGATATCGTAATAATCGTCTGTCTATTCAAGATACTTCAGGAATCCAATCATTTTTCCAATCAATTTGTCGGTACAGAGAATAAACGCTTATTTCAGAAAGACGCCAACAGCAGAGCAGAGAATCATGGGAAAAAGGAAAGCACGATAACGAGCCACTTGTTAGAATAGAAATTTCTTCTTTTTTTTCGGTCAATTTTTGTATCTGGATTAATATTGCAAAATTTTTAATATTACATAAATGGAAAATAACCATCTTAGAAATCTGATATTACTTTAATTATATTATAAAACACAATGTCTAAATAAGATGCCTCGTGAGTCATATTGCTGAATCCTTCTATTGCCAAAATAATAACCGGATGCATAACAATACAGTTTTATTAATTATAGTTTATTAACATTTTATAATCCTTATTAACTCGATTACAGACTATGAAGAAACATGACATAAAACTATAAACATATTTACCCTGCAATATAATCTCGTCATGTAAGAGATTTTCCTGCTTCAAGAAAATTATTATTAGAATGTCTTCGATAATTGCAGATAATCCTTAGTAGCCTGTATAAACAAACATACCAGTTTGCACAGCTATTGTCCGTTAATTGAATATTTATACAGAAGACAGTATTTACATTTTGTCGGATTATCGCGCTGACTGAACCTGAGGAAAATGTTTACATTCCAATATTTCGAGAAGATCATAATGAAGACGGATGATTCTAGAAAAAATTTCGCAATTCTGCTTCTCAACGTGTTGCATTTAATCGATCGTATTTTTTTTTAATATTGACATTTAAAGAAAATTTTATGTCTTGTAATGAGAAAGTTTATTGAATTGTCAATTCGCTCTCACGTCATATTGTTAGTTTTACAGCGAGAATCAGTAGTAATAATAATCAAGCAGAAATAAATTCACGATAATGATATACGCGCCAGTACAAAACGTGTACTCTAAGCACCATTTCAAATTCAACCCTCGTTTCCTTGCAGTGGGACCTCCGGCAGAGCAGCGGGAGTTTCGCATCGACGTCGCTTTGTGGAGGGTTGATCTGGCGGCCATGTTTGGTTAGAGAAAATTTTACAATCCCACCCCTCGTGGTCGGCCTTCACGATAGCAGCTTGCACGACACGTAAACTAACAAAGGGCTATAAGCTCGTAATATTGCATGAAGCTATCCTTCTCTAAAACTTTGCAAACTATGACACTGAAAATTTAACTACGAACAATGTTATATTAATATTATATTTACATTTATAAGAAAAGAAAAAAGATTTTGATATTTTTTCAATATTCTTCTTGTTTATAGAATTTCTTACAATCCCATGTGATACGAAGAAAATATGGACAAATGTTTGCATTCTGCGAGCAGCTTTCGTGCGTTGCTCGTGAATTTCAAAAAGATTTCATGTGCACGGGTATAAAATGGTCGATCGAGAGGGGTGCCATGGCGACCATGTCGGTTCCCAATTAAACAAATGCCGGCAGGAACTCGAGCAACCCCTCAGGCATCGGCGTCCATCTCTCCTTGCTCTCTTGGTGGACATCAACGAATATACCCTTCTCTGTCAATCGTTCTCCTGGCACGAGAGGGTTTCGAACGTCGCACGTGCGGCATGCGAAACTCGAGCTGGATTCACCACGTGTGTGTTTTATTCGAGCTACACTTACTCACAAAAGTTACACTGGACGGCGTTTGTTCAATGCAAAATGACAAAAAAATGTGCAAAAATTCTATATTATTTTTAATTTTTGTAAATCTGTAACTCGAGAAATTACTAAATAACAGTTTTTATCAATTGTTGAAAGTAAATATCGAGAGTGTATAAACAGCAGATTGGAATCATTTATTATTATATTAGCATATGAATATAATTAGCGTAAGAATGTAATATAAGAAACTAAGAATGCATACATAAGGAAAAAATAAATTTTCGTAAAATGTAAGATTTTGAGTATCATTAAGTAATTTTAAATAAATACAAAAATGTTAAAAAATATTGAGGATTATAGGATGTTTTAGATGTTCTTGTTTCTATTATTATTGATATTAGATGTACACAATTTTTAGACCAAGTGTACCTTCGCATTTCTCGCATCGTACATCGTTCGCCGATCGCTCGCGGCGTTAATGCGATCGACAGAGCGTATGAATCGCGTTCGCATGAGCAACGGTTTGTAATCGTACGCTGTTCAGCGCATTTTAATAGCCACGTTGTTAAATATGACGGCGAATCTATACAAAGAACCACGTCGGAAATTTCAAAACTACCATACAATATTCGACAGAAATTCACTTAAGTGTGGGAGAGATATGGGACATTCTGAACGTCGTCCTCTCTCGACTTCTGGATTACATTACGGGGCCAAATATTGGAGCACCTCTTCAGAACACCGGCCAAACTGTTTGACTTACGCGATTGTGCGTTCGAACATCGAGCTGGTTACTTCGTTCGACGTACATGGCTGTCAGTAACCGGACGACGACTATAGAGTAGCTTTGCTAATCCGAAAAGCGGATTAAAGCAAACGCGAAGCCGATCCCGAAAGGCGGGGTTTCCGACTTCCGTCGTGTGTACTCTGAGTCGAGCATTATTATCTTGTTAGCGAACAATATTCCGGAAGAATGGCTTCATTCGAATCTGCGCTCGGTACCGAGGAAGATGTGCGGAAAATATATTCACTTGCCTGCTGTACTTAGACGATCATGGTGCAAGGTCGTTACCTTATAAAATCATTAATAGTATGACGTACTGAAAAGATAATAATCGTTTATACAACTGGCAAAAAAATATGAGATGTAATAAGATAAGAAAAAAGTAAAAAAATGATTTCTTTGTCTTTAAATCTCTTTTCCGACTTTGTAAAAGTGAAAAAATAATAACAATATGATGTAAGTATTTTTAATATACATACATTTATGTATATTTATGAAAAATACCCTTCCTTATAAAACTCACGAGCTGCAGCAAATAAAAAATATAAAAATAATTTGATCTTTGAGATAAAAAGATTTAATCTTTTATGCATAAACTGCTCTTCCAGTATAATCCGGATTTTTGCGGCCATTGCGGTAAAAATGTATGTTCTCGTCATTAATTTACGTATTCTTGTTGGTAGAGTGACAAGCATTTTCGCAATTCTGAAAGTTCTATTAGCATTTTATTAGCATTTATATGATGTTGACTGAACCTATTATCCTATGTGTCTTAGAAAGTCTAATTATTTGTATTGTAGCGATGGTTGCTTTATTCACTTTTACAATGCAATTTATCTAAAATGTTGTTTTAAATATAAAAAAATATCTTTTAAAGAAATGTGATGTAATGAAAGATATACCACACTATTTATATTAAATAAATTTTTCGTAAATTGTGTAACAACTATTTTGCATCTTTCATGTCAAAGGTTAAAAAATAAGACCCCCATTAACCTGGACCACCCACCATCGAAAATCAAATTCGCGATAGGTCAAAAATTTAGTGTTCTTTTGTTGCTAATTAGTTGCTCTAGAGCGAATTTTGTTGCTCCAACCGTTTAGTAGCAATAAAAAAAAATGGGGGGGTCCAGGTTAATATAAAGCTGGACCCCCCCATAATGAAAAAATGGATATAGAGCTGCGATATCAAAAAAACAAATGCACCAGATTTTGTTGCTTTTTTGTTGCTCTAGGATAATGCAAAGAAATATCGAAAAAATCACATTGTTAAACAAATTCCGATAAATAATCAAAACTGCATTGTCGCGCGTCGCAACGTTATGACCAAAATTTACATGTATAGAATTTGTTACTCGCAAGTTTTTGGTATCAAAATGTTCCTTGGAACATATACTATCGAAATATACCCGTTTCCGATTTTGTTGCTAATCTTAACATAAGAAAAATAATTAGTTTATCAGCATCGGCGCTCGAGCCGAGCACTTTATCGTCTGAAACATTGTTTAAATAATTTGTTACGGACGGACGGACGGACAGTCACACAGTTATTTTACACATTTAATTTTCTTATGTTCTACAAAATATGAATGTGGATTGAACACTGCATGGTGAAAAAATTTATATATTCTCCTATGAGAATAGGACATTATTACTGGATGCTGCACCATGAAAATCGAAAAGCAAGGAAAAGCTACAGATGCAACTTCTCTGGCAAAACAAGAAGAATTACTATTAAGTTTTTTACATAAAATTTAAATGTAAATAATCGAATTGTACAATTTTTATAATTTTTTTGTGAACTATTTTAAATATATTCTAAGAGTTAATTTTTTGTTGTAAAAGATTTATGGGTAATGAAGCAAATTTGAGATTATTTCGGAATTTAGATTATCAAATTCCTATAAAATCAATATATACTTTTAAAACAACTTTTAGAAATTTTAATTTTATTGCCCTGTGCAGTAATTAATGATTATACATATATAAAATTTTACCGAATGCTACACAATGATAATGATATGAGCATTAATTACAAAAAAAATTTTAATATAATATATTAAATATTGATTCAACATTAATGCACTTACGCGGGCTTATATAAAGCAAGGTTTATTCATAGTTTGACAAGTTTTTTGACAGAACAACCCACATTTAAATTTCTCATTGTCGCCAGGACAATCAGGAAGTGCAAACACATCTGAAAATCGTGTATTATTACAGTGCGTTAGCAAAAAAAGAGACAAAATATTGATTCTCCAATAAAAATTTGTACATACATTGTAAATATAATTTAGATTTTTTTTATGCTTAATGAGCTATTTCATAAAAACATTCCGACAAGAAACAAATATTTATGAACTTATATTACATCAGCAGATTTTTTTTATAAAAATACAGAAAATCAATATTATTAAATATACAATTACCTGCAGCAACAAATATCACTAAACCAACGAATAATATTATCGTTATGCGGGACATAATGGATTTTTAATTCCGAGCAATTCACAACTCCGACTAACTCATATGACTGATGCGACCTGTTTGACCTGTTTATATATACGTATATGTCAGACAACTACACAATTATTTTAGCTTGTACAAATAACTCGAGCAAATATGAAAATTCATTCGATATGTTTGCGCAAACGACTTAAACAAAAAAATCGGAGCGTATGTGGCACGCTTAAAATCTACATTCAAGTGTTGAAAAAAAAAGAAGATAAGGATGCCGAGTGCAAAAATGCAAGCAATGCGCAAACCGACGTTCTGTTTAAATTTCAAGCGTGCCACACAATGTTCCGATTTTTTTGTGCAAGTCGTTTGCGCAAATATGTCGAATGAATTTTCATATTTGCTTATATTCATATTTCTTTCTTGAGAAATGGATAAATAGATGATTTATCGCACTAGAGAATAAATCGAAATATACGAAATCAGAAATACACTGCGATAAACGCAATGAGCACGCCGCACAATAGGTGCATCCAGAAGCAGCGCTCAGTGAGCTCTTGTATCTGTTTGGTCTATATTTTTAGATCTAATGGAATAGCTAATCAGATGCAAGAGCTCACTGAGCACTCAATGAGCAATCGTGCTTTTGGATGCACCCATTGTCGCCAATACGATATTAAGCCTAAGTCTACATCGATCATATCGTAGGTGTAGCAGGTTGCAAGTTTATTGCGTTAGTCAATCCGATGTGTCGACTTTAAAGTCGCACGACGCTTACGATGCTTGCGATTACCCCGGATCTATAATGGGGTTTTAAGCCTTAAGCCATAAAAAATGGGCGAATCAGTCGATTATTCCCCTCAGATTCGACTGTAATTAATCAGTTTCTTACGATTTAAGTCTTAAAACACCTATTGTAGATCCAGACTTAGGCTTTACGCGCAGGCAGCTGACAGCGTCGCACAAACAATTGCGAAAGGAATTGTGACATTGCTCAATTATGTGACTAAGATAGTGAGGAATAATTACCATTTACTTAGCTACTTGTATTAAGTACGCTTTTAAGTTTAACAAAGCTGGACGTCGACATAAATATATTTTATCTCAAATAGCCAACTTTTAGCAATAACAACAAAGTTTAAACTGATATTTAGCTGATATTATTAAGTCCTTTTTTATGTATATTATATTTAACCTTTCACTAATAATAAATTAATTGTTATAAGTCTCCTTGTAATACGCTACAAAAGGTACGATTTAAGCAATCGGTCGCCTAAATTGTATCTATAGGTTTTTAAAATCGTATTTCCTTTGAATTTAAGTATTAAATTTATGATTGAAAATAATTAAAAGTGTAAGATTAATAAAAGAAATCATTAAATAATATCTAATAATTAACTAATGTCTAATTTTAATCATTTATTGAAAAAATCAAGTATTTTATAATTGTTAAAAAACAATAATGAAAAGACAAATTACGTTAAAGTCAAATTAATTTTTGCACTTGACATTTGTAGGTATTCATATCAATTATTAGTTTTATTATTGACAATTATCAGTCTTGTGATGGCACGATTTAGGAAATTTGACAGATTTTATAAAAATATCAATTTAATCTTTATAATAGTTGCAAATACGTATATGTAATGAATATAAAATATTTTACAACAAACTTTTTCTCTATGAAAAAACAAAAATTTATAATAAAATTGAATAATTATGTTATCAACTATATAAGTGAATCAAAAATTTATATCAGATGTACTTGATTTTTTAAAACGTTGCTAACGTCCATAAAATAAAATGTAGCCTACTACATTTTTGTCTGTATTACTTATTTCTCATTTATTATATAGGTATTATTGTTATCAAATGTTGCTTATGTGAAGTAGTAATATAAATTATTGATGAGGTACGATTTAGGTAACCAGTAAGCAACTCTCCCCTACATAACGTTAAGATATATGTAGGTATATTTATATCAAGTTTTTAATGCAATAATTATAATATACTTTCCAAAATATAAAATTTTTTATACGCGAATTTCAAAGTCACAATGCTTTTTAAACGATGCAACTTCTAAACGGTTTAAGATGCAGAATATTGGTCGAGATAACCAATCAGTTTAAAATCGATAATTTTAAAACGGATTTATCGTACTTCACACGTGAAAAATTTTAATAATTGAGAGGATGGGTGCGCGGAATAAAGGCACAGTTCTACTTAAGCCTTTTTTCCGAAGATTAGCCCTTTTTTATATAATATTGATCGTAATAGAGAAGTATTATTATATAATATTGATATATATTGAATATGATATTGAGAATTTTTTATATAATATTGATTATAGAGAAGTATTATTGATCATAATAGAGAAGTTATAACATGTAACATGTAACTTCTTAAAGACATTACATAAATTCATTTGATACTGTGCATTTGTGTATAATAAAAAAATAGTAAGTTATTTTAAGTTTTATTAAAATCAAGATTTTGTAATTAAACCTTTATTCCGCCCATCTCCTCAACTTTAAATAAGGTTATACAATAACGATATCATGACTTCATGAATTCAATTTAAAAATTCTATCTCTCATAAATTATGATTATAACTATTGAAACTTGACGGAATCCTAAAGACGATTAGTCATATTGAAAATAGCAATTACAGACGATTTACGTGTCATTGACACACATCACTACATCGATATCTCACTCACGCACGCCACACATACATTTTCGTATAACAATTACGTTTTAATTAGATGTCTAAGTCTAATTTTAAGAACACACTGTTTTTTCATATAAACTAGTTCACAGACTAGTAGTTTACTATTTTACAGATTGCATAATTTTTATATGAAGCAAATGTTGTCACGACGTGACAGCTCTGAAGCACTATGTTGGACTAAGAAATGGAAAAGGTTTCAATTTCGAAATTACTCCACTTCACAGACACGTATTAATTCGTATACTTTAATCCTGGAAAAGGATTTTCAAATCAGTAAGAGAGGAAAAAAATAATTGTTATACAAAAATTATATGGTTTAGTCGTAAGTATTTAGTCGTAGTAATACAGACGACTTTAGGATCTTCTTAATTTGCGTTAAAAAAACAAAAAATTAGAAAAAAAAACAAATATATTTGTTGCGTTTATTTGTTGTCAAATTTGATGTAGAATCGCTTATATATTATACATATGTATAGAGATTTTTGGAAATTCCTGCGAAAAATTACATAATACGACTTATATTTTCGTGAATGCTAATGAGCATGTTATGCGAACGGAATTGTAACTTCTCACATATAAATTCATCGTTTGTAAATGCTCTTTTTTTCTTCGCATCTGCAATTGCGAAGGTAAGTTATTTAAAGATAATTTCGTGTCTGCTAATGGATAAACGATGGTAATAATAATGCATCTGGGATGTCTTTTTTTCTTTTTTAAAGTCGTTCAGTCACTTTCATACTGTAGGATACACGTACGTGGAAGGCCGTGGAATAATAGAGATATTGTTTATCTGGTAACGTGTTATTCCCTATCTTATAACGATACAGACCATCGTAAGTCTCGTAAATAAAACCGATGTATAGATATTATACTGGATTATGTCATACGATCTGCTGTCTTCTTGCGCTTCATTTTTATACGCGCGTTTCATTTTTATGCATGCAACGGAAAAACGGTATGAGTCTCCATTAGTTATTTTCACTGGAAAATTAGGTATGCGTTACATTGTTTGGACGTTATATGTAACATAAATGTATAACATTATTTATATTTGCAAATGGAATTTTATAATACAAAAGAGGATATTTTATCTGCATTATACGTGCATGCATTTGATACTTTTATATTCCCTGTATAATGTTTATTTATATACTTATATTTAATATTTATTAATTGACAAAAAATTATTGTACAAATAAAGGCATTTTATAGTATCGTGTACTGCTGAATAATAGATAAATAAGATTTTATAATGAGAAAATGAAACGTAACAATAATAAAATACAATGATAAAATTTGCAAACTTTGTTGTGGTTTACGATATATTTAACATTATTGACGCAGACGATGATACATCCTATACAAACATAAAGTAATTATTAATAATTCCTATATAATATCTCTACATAGTTCATCTTCTCTCCAATATTGTGGTGTGGTATCTCTTTGTTTCATTTCCACATTTATATTTGGTCATTGAACTTCAATCTTTTCTTTTCATCTTTCCATATAAATATTTTGATAGTTCTTTAGTAATTAAATTTTTGTAGATATTATTATATCTGGATTTGTTTCGCGCGTCCAAATCATGTTTAATAAAAAATCAATATATATTGCGGAGAAAGTTGAGTAAGAATACTCCAGATATTCTGTGATTTGTGCATATCACGTGTCGGATGGCGGTCAGTAAAGTCGCGATGGGGTCAGTGGGGCAACGTCACAATAGTTATCGTCTACTTGCTGCTCAATACAAAGGCTTGACGGTGAAAGCAGCGTAACGAGAACAAGGTGGGACGTAGGGTGAGAGAAAGTACGAAGATTGACCGGGAAAGCGAAGGCAGGAGAACGAGGGAGGACTCTTGAGAATTCCCGATCGATTTTCCTATCAGAGCCGGGTGGTGGTGCGTCGTGAAATGCTGAATAGGACAGCCAAACAATGGGAATTGTACGTGGGACAATTACACGCCGAGTTTTCCAAGTAATTAAGTCGTCGGCCCGCCGTTGTGCGAAAGCAGTTTTCGTTCGTGCATTCGTTTAACGCATCTTCAAATCCTTGCGATGGAAAGATGGGCTGGTAATATCTCTCTCTCTCTCTCTCTCGACTACAGTTATTGCTTCTTAGAATAAAAATAAGAAAGTTCTTTCGCAAGAGTCATGCGTGTTTAATACGAATAAAGAAGTCATTATTTATATCGCAGATAGCAATATATGTAAATAAGTCGATAGATTAAATTTTTTCGACATCACAGATAGGCTATACTTTATGATCTTACGGGTGAGTGCATTATCTTGAAATAAATTATTCTAATCGCTTTAATTCAAGAGAGAGAGAGAGAGAGAGAGAGAGAGAGAGAGAGAGAGAGAGAGAGAGAAAGAAAATAATGTTTCGAATGAGTTTTGCACATAATAATTCAAATTTAAAAAATCACACTTATAGAGAAGACGGTGGTATTATAGCCAGTGTATAGATATTATTGTGGCCCCCCTTAATATCTCCACTATCATATACCGTAAATGTGGGTGACTTGGGACAAGTGTAGGTGATTTGGGACAGCATGTATTTTTGTTAAATTCAGTCATGGAATCCATTCATGAGTCTCTAAAGGAAGTTTAAAACTTAAACTTAATTTAACTTTCTTTAGAGACTCATGGATGGATTCCACGATTGAATTTAACAAAAATACATGCTGTCCCAAGTCACCTACACTTGTTTCAAGTCACCCACATTTACGGTAGTAAATTCTAATGATTACTTATGGAATTATTTGTTCAATAGCTCGCTGTTATATTACATACACCATAACGCTAATATGTCAATACATAATAGCCAGCACTTATTATAACGCATTTTTATTTATAAGTATTTCGAAACATTTCTAAAGTACATTTTAGCATTTAGTTACACCTATTTCCTTTACTTAAATTTTTCTTAAACATCAGCGTATTATCACACGAATATATGTATATTAGAGTGTGTTGTTTGCTATTTAACATTTTATTTGACTGTATATATTTTGAGTTATGCAAATTTAAACAACATTATTGTACAAAATGTAAATAGGGAACCGTAATATCATCATCTCCTCTAATAATTAACATTTGGAAAATTCACATTAAAAAAATCACAATAAGACTGCATTAATTATTAAGTCGCGTATAATTATAACAGACCATCGACTTGCATGACGATAGTGTGAGCGATTAGATTACAATTTTAATTTTTATGACTTGCCATATTAAAATTGACGTTTAAAAAGATATGGTGAACGATTAATTTATAGATTTAATTATAACGATTTACCGTATATGTTTATTTAGTTGTAATTTAATAATAGGTCTGTTTTCTGTGGCTGAACTAGTGTATACTTTTGGAACTTAAAGTGAGATATGTTTAATATTTGTCGAAAGCGAGAAAGAGGGTGTTAATACAGTCTAGTGCAGGAACAGATATAACTACATAAAGGATGATCTAATGAAAGGTCGAAATGTTTATTATGTTTATTTTATTTTATTATTAAAGACATTGTTTTTTAACATTGACATCCAGTGTAAGCTTATATGCTCTTTATAGCTAATTATTTTAGTTATATATGAGCCGTTCTTAGTTGTTAGACACAATAATTCAATTCCCCATTTTAATAAATTCGATTCGAATCGCCGAATACTCGAATCTGCGCACTCTTTACGCGAAATAAAAAAAGACTATGTGCCAGGAGAATGAAGGGAGGAACACAAGGGTCAAACTGATTCACTTGGGCCATCTCGCCGACGGCGAAATAGCATTTAGGGTAAAAGCGTATTCGAAAAGCGGCCGGACTGAACGGCCGTCGAGCTTACACCAACAAAGTGGACACAACGTACACGTTTTGCAAGTCCGAAATTTCCCGATTGATTGAACAAGAGTTGTGTCCTGCCTGCGTCTCGACTCTAATTGCTGAATATCAGCACTTTAGTTCGCTGTTTTAAAAGTTGTAACGATGATGTGAGACCTTGCTTTTTTCTGACCAATTGATTCTTTAATCGCCAGCATTTGATGAATAGAAAAACACGTGATTTCTCAAAGATAATATATCAAATGGGGAATACCACCCGAGAAATAAAGAATTATTACAAATGAGGCATCTAACGAGTTGCTGTAGATAACTGACAATGAGTGTTAAAACAGACAGCAGATTTATACGGAGATTTACACAGAGATTGCAAATATTTTTTTCAATTAATAATTGCTATTTCTGAAACTCATGACGTAACGAATCTAATTGTAAAACAATTTTCCAATGCACTTAGAAACTACAAAAAAGATAGAATAAAGATAATAACGTACATAAAAAAAGATTTTGTCGAAGCATATAAAAATTTAGTTGGATACAGATCTAAATAATTTTGTTGACCATCAAAATAATTATATAGGACATTCAAACTAATTGTTAGAATGTCAAAACTCTTTGCGGCATCGCTTCTCATGCTTGAGATTCTTATGTAATTATTGTGATGATCTAATAAAATTATTTTCGGATCTATATCTAATAACTAAATTTTTAAACTCTATAGCAAAGTCGTTCTTTTCATGTAGCATCTAAAAATAAACAGTAATTACATGCTATTAAGAAGAAGTTCCATTAATATTTCCTCACACTATGTTGGAATTCTGAGTAATGTTGTTAATGGTAATGAACGTAGTTTTTATGTGTATGTATGCGTAACCGCACGAAGATCTGTGCTGACGCAATAAGATTAGAGAGAGACAATAGATATCATTTTTTTAAACAAATTACTGACAAGGTCTGCTAATAAACAGGTGGGTATAAAAGTGCAGCATGTTTCGCCGATAGGATCAGTTGATGAAATAAAGTGCAAGAATTATTAACTATGTCTCGCGCTAGTTTCGTATTGTTTGTAATGATTGGAGTGCTTTGCAGTAAGTTTTAGTATGAATTCATTGAATTTCCTCAGTCTTCGACTAATTCGATCTTTTATAAACAATTATTGTATATCTTAATTCTCTTTTTTAATTGTATAACTCTAATATTACAATTGAACTTGACTATAACTTGTGTAATATTGTATATGCACAGGCATGACTGTCGCACAACAGCAGCAGTGCGGGAGAAATCAAGAGTGGAACACTTGTGGATCAGCATGTCCACCATCTTGTAACTCACAGCCTGATCAAGTTTGCACATTAGTATGTATTATTTAATTGTACTAAATACGCTAACTTCGTTGAAAGTTTTACTTCTTTTCAAGCGATTAACTATAGAACGTTTTCCTAATCATACAGTATGCGCCAAAAAAAATGCGACTCTCTTTTAATCACTATTATGTATGCTGAGTGTGACACAGTAACGCAGTGATTGCAATTAAAGGAAATCGTATCGAATAAATATTTGATAAGACAAAATATTTGTGATATAATCAAATTTGCCTCCATCCACTCACTTTATTTAACTAAACCGACAACTGAAGTGTTAATTATGAGAGTCGCATTTTTTTTGGCACATATGTACATTGCAATAAGATTTCAAAATTTTATAATACTGTTCTTTTTTCAGCAATGCATAATAGGATGCCATTGTAAAAATGGATATATGCGAAATTCTTTAGGAGAATGTGTGCTCCCTTCGCAATGTTAGAAATTAATTGTATCAATTATATGTACTTACTAAAGAGTTGACAACTTATGTTTAACGCCAATGAGATTTTTACTAAACATTTTAACTAAAAATCATGTCTGTCGATATGCCAACAAGTATTAACATATATTAGATGCAATACCACATAATTATTATTGCTTATATAATTACTAATCAATGACAAATAACAAATTAAAATTTTATTATTATAAATATTTATCTATCTATTAATATTAAATATCTATATTTTTGTAAATTTAAAATAATTAAAAATAAAAAATTGCATGATAATCTTTTTAAATATAAATAGCAAATGATTAAGTTGCTTGAGTATATCCTATGAATTATCCTTACAACAAAAAAAAACAATAAATTATTCGTTTTTTACAGATAATTAATAATATTATATAAATGTTATTAAGTCTGTACAAACAATAAATAAACTCTGTAAACCAGTCTCGAATAAAACCGTTTTTACGGTTCATTTTTTTCGGAAAAACTTACATTTAAATGGAAAAACCGTTTACCAATGTAAATTTTATTTTTTTCGGAAAAATGTATTTCGAGATAAATGCATAAACATGATAATAGAATAAAAGTATTCAGGAAATACGTAGATATGATTTACAAGAGACACGATAGTGTCTCGCGCCAAGTGGACGCGCAGCACGAGACCGTCACGTGTTTTATATTGTAATATGACAATTGTGTAAAGTTTAAATAATAAAATACAACAAATATAATTAATAGGACTTTGAATTTTCTCCTTATGCTATATATGCAAAAATAATCATTTGCGTATATATGTTTAATACAATATATTACTAATATGTAGTGTACTTAATATTTCTAAAAATATTCCAATAATCTTCCAAAACTATTAAGAGAGAATAGTGTATAGATAATAAATCCCGGCATTTTATTAAGTCCTACAACGGTATCAAAATTAATTATAGTACAAAAGCCGAACATATCGATTCAAAGTATGGAGCAAAATCTAATATATAGCATTGAAATTACATCAACATGTTTTTTGTTGTTTTTTTCTTTATTATACAATATATAAAAATCGCATTACCTTCTTGTATATAATGAAAGCATTATAATCTATATATTTTCAACTTTATAAAACTTATTTATTAGATAGATTATAAGAAAATTTTATAATTAAATTTTAGAATAGATTTTAATTTATTTGGAGAGCAAAGAAAAGAATTACGTGGAAGACGGCATTTATTTTTTTCATTTCGTGAGATTTCTAAGAAGCGGACGAAGATTCGTACGTCAATGCTGTTTAAATAGTAAAAAAAGGTTTCATGGACAGGCTTCACGGAATAAGATATTAGCAAATATTGAATATATATGTTAAGAGAGGCGCCGCATACAAATGCAGTAGTATAATTAGTTATCTGCATATTATCATAAGATGAATCGTTGTTTGGAGTAATTTTTTTCTTTATATATATAAATGCGCGAGGGTCAATTTTTGTGTAAACATGTAAAATTAAAGAAAGTTTTTAATGTTAATCCTATAAAATTTTAATGTTATCCTGTATGTAATCATATTTACCTACATGAGAATACATTTACGAAAGATGGTATTATTCACATACGTATACGCACAAGTAGAAGACATTAATTATTGAAGATCAATAGTAGGTTCTTTAAAATCAATGTTGAAAGGAAATAATTATCAAACGGTCAGATATGAAAATGTGTCTTTCATTTTCAATGATTGAGTGTATATACTATATGTACATTACGTATTTGTTATATTCAAATTTTAATTATATATAGGAAAAATATGAAAATTCTGTCTTTATGTTTTTATCTTATAATGTGAAATAAATCAATCGTATACCTTGTGTGTGATAAAAAGTCACCATTTTATAATTATCTATTATTATATAATATTAAAGTAAAAAATATGATAAAAATATTAAATTATAAAAAAAAATATATAAATTAAAAATCTTTTAATATAGAGAGAAACATGAGAGAGTATGTGTCTTATTTTTACATTATGGGAACACCTGTCCTTTATAAAAATTTATTAATTAATTAATTTATTAATTTACTTATAATAGGTATAAGTGACAATATTGCAATATTGATGCAATATATATATATTTATAAAGTAATTCAATTAAAAATGACTTATATAGATAATCAGTTATTATTGAGATCATTATAAAAGCGATGAGTAAATAATTATTTATCTTATATTATCTTTATTTATTACATGCCTGTTAATTTTAGGGAAATTTATTTTACTATTTAAAATAAATATTTGTAAATTATAATAAAAAAAAAACACTTAAAACACTGAGCGCATTGTTTTGTGAGATGTTAGAAATATTACGTTTCATTTATTATTAACGTAATAAATAAATATAATGCCATTTATCTAAAATTAAACAGTTGATGTAGAAAGGCATGTAAATCTTCATATAATGGCATTACGTGTTTCTTAGAAACAAGATATACAGGGTGTCCCAACTATTACCACCTGAAATATCTATAAGGTGTAGAGAAAAATTTATATAACCAAAATTACACGATGTAAAGGGGACTATCATATGGCGATAATAATTTTTGTCCAGGTGGAGGCGCTTCGGAGAAGAATTTCAATAAATTAATTGATATTTAAATTTAAGTATTTACTTAATATTGGTATTTAAAACTTTTTTATGTCTAAACGTGCAATCTTCAAACTAAAGAGAATTGACAATCATTCATAAATGATTAATAGTTAAAAGTCTATAATTACAAATAATAATTGATTTAATCATAGACGTTTGTAAGCGCGATAAAATTATGTTGGAGATAAAAATGAGACTTCTATCTTTTTATCATATTCGCAATCGTAAAGAAACTATTAAGTCTAAATTCAACATCGGTGTTATCTTAAATTAACAAACCTGATTTTATAAATCAAAGATTTTTTAATTCGGGTTAGATTATGAACTTACCAGTAGGCAACAGTTTAAAATTCATATTGCGCGCTTTGATAACGTATCGAATTTCTGAGCCAGTAGTCACGTACAAAACTGAGATGAAAGTCCATTGAAAGAAAGAAGGAAGTATGTCCAAAAAATATCTATCTCGGGAGACGTGTCGCGATTGAAGGTCACCCACTATACATATATATATAAGTTCAATGGAACAGAGAGCTATCATCAGTCTAGTTCGAGTTGTACGAGTGCAAGCAACACACGAATTCGAAGACACAGCCATGGTCCGTGCCGTAGCTTTTCTCTTGCTCATTGTGGCAGTCGCCACCATCAGTAAGTCTAACATAATAATAATCAAAATTATTAAATATGGAAATTTTACTGCGATTAATTTTATCTTGGTATTATCATAACTTATAATATTTATAAGATTGTACAAACGTTAGGTTGATGCGCAAGATCGAAGTTATAGCGATGTTATATATAAAGTGAGATTATAATCTCTAACCTTACTTCTTTTATTTAAAAAGGAATTTTTGAATTCTTTTTTCAAAAAACTATTTACTGTATTTACAATTCGAAAAAATCTTGGAAAAATCTTATTTATAATACAAAATCTAAAGAAAGAGAACGCATCTTACGAGACAATCTACTATTCGATCGATTAACCGATCATTAACGGATAGAATTGTGTACACTGTAAACGTAGAATAAGTTTTTTGCTGACAGCAAGCATATATAACTTGATAAGAGTTATTTTACAGAACTTTTTGCAGAAGAGTTTATAAAGTAGAGAAAGTGCGGAACTAAAGAATATTTTACATAATAATAATATTTTTAAGGACAAATAATCTTACTAAAGACAAATAATTAACCTTTAACTACTGTTAAAAATTTCATGAAATTTAATATACTTTTAATTTACACAATTTGAACTTAATTTCATGACATAACATTAAATTTAATGTATTTATAACTGAAAAGTATATTTGTGTACATGTACATGAAATTTAATGTATTTTTCACAAATTTTCATGTGCACGTTCATTACATTTAAGTAACTATTGTAACTTAATTTTCAGTTAAATCATTCATTATTTTTAATTTCATTCATAACTACGAACTTCATTTACATGTAAAGGAAGCTCGTAATCATTTCTAACAGTTTACATTTGTATAGGTGCTGCGCCTAATTGCAATAAAAACGAATATTTCAACAGCTGTGGTTCATCGTGTCAACCCACCTGTCAAAATCTATCACCAGGAATCTGTACCCTAGTTAGTATTGCATTTTCTAAGAATAAACATCTATTAAAAAATTTGTTAAACAATGTTGTTAAATATTTAAAAAAAATTTTTTATGTTGAATTTTTATAAATAATAAATTTAGTTTAAATTATGTATATTTTCAATAAATAAAATCTATAAATATATATATATACTTGAAATATTTTAAAATAACTTGTTTAAATGAAATCTTTGATATATATATATACTTATATTTGTTTTATTTTATTTTTTAGTCATGTATTGCTGGATGCGAATGTAAGAAGGGATACGTAAGAAATGCAGAAAACCAATGTGTACTTACGCAGAATTGTTAATCATTCAGAAAATATGATTTTCCGACGAGTATGTTTCTTACATAAAATGATACACAAATTTAATAGGCGTTAAAAACTTTCTCACAAATTTCCTTGTTATACAGATCTGTAATTGTACTCATTAATATCTGAACAATTGTAGTGTATTAAATAAGTATACTGAATTGTTTAATTTTGTAAAGCTAACATTGAGTTTCATGTTTTAATAAAAAAATTGAAAACATAAAAATACTTTGTCATACTCTAAAATTTTATACATATCCATGACTCTTTACGAATCTTATTAATATCATAAACATGTAGCAATTATACATTTAAAATTTAAAAAATATAAAAATAATATATACATGAGAAAAGAAATAAGTAGCAAAAAACTAAACAATAAAGATAAATGACAATTTCTTTCTTAACTCTCAACAAAGTAATCATAAATAAATAATTTTCTTTTGCGGAGAATATAAATATATAATGTAATAATTCTAATACATATGTATATGTATTAGATGTACAAATATCAGATAATCATTCGATATTTTGCATAACATTAACTCTTCACCGGAAAAGATATATGTACATTTAATCATAAAAAGATGTATGTACATTTTTAAATGTATCTTTCAATGTATCTTTAAAAAAAATAGATTTTATATTTGATAAAAGCTCTGAACGAAACATTTAAGTAGCATGTAGACAATAACGAGAACACGAATAGATGTAGATTAATTTATGATAATTATAAGGCTTCCGGTCATTTTAGTTAATTGTCACCGAGATTATCACAGACATCCTGCATTGGATAAAACATTATTAAGAATTATAATCTGTTTTCTTATATAATTGCAAAACATTTTTTTTTAGTCTATGCTACATGTAAGTATTCCATATGACATGTAGCAATATGAAAGTTTATATATATCTCTTTCTGTTATATTAAATAAAAAAATTATTAAGTTATTGTTATTAATAGTTAAAATAATAATAATAATAATCAGATTATAATAATATTCAAAAAGATGTTTTGTTAATTTTAATCAGATATTAACAGATTATATTTAATATCAATAATTTCGATGTTTGATTTTGATATTTCTCATAAATTTACAGAAATGTATTGTATTTCTACTATATCTTTAATTTCTACAAAATAAAGATAACAGAGTAAAACGTATGAGATAAGTGCCTTCTAAATAACTAAAACTCCATAATCTGGGTGAACACATTTTTGTCGCACTGAGATAATTTCCAAGAGACAACAGTTGTGAATGACGCATATTAGTGTAAAGAAATGTTCCCAAAAAACTGTCTCATGAAAGCGATACAAAAATTACATCTCACTATTGATACCGTGACAATATGCTTACGTGATAATATCACAAAAGTTATACAAACAATATATATCTGAAGAGTAATCGCATATTTCAAATATTAATGCATTGCGTAGAATAAGATTTTAATATCACTTAAGTATTGTTCCACTTAAAAGGCTTTATTTCTTATGTTTATGTGTTATTGGAATTGTTAATATGTTTTTCTCGTCACACATCTGATGCGATAATCGCAGATTAATCATGCAGTTTACACATTCTGGTACGTATGATATGATAACAATTTGATATTAATCATATTACGCAGAAATAACAAGCATTATAATATTTGCAAAGGAATGCGACTTTATAAGTCATTTTAACATTCTTATTATTTTCAAAATAAAAGTTAAATAGAAATAATGAATGGACATTAAATGTCAAATTAAAGAGACGCATTAGTAGCAATACAAAAATAATTAAAAAATACGATCGTAATGGAGCAATGTCACATCGACCATCCTTTAATTTAATATAAGCTTCAATCCTAAAATCGGATTAATCGCATGACCGGTTATCTTTATTAATTAAAGACGTAGTTAATATCTTAGGCATCTTATACCCTCGTCATATCATCTTCTATTCCTCAACCGACAGTTCAGAAAACTGAATCCCGTCGTAAAGCAATTTGTCATTAATGGAATTAAGCAGCGCATTATTATGCGATTCAGAGGCAGATGAGAATTTCGTGAATTAACTATTCCTGCCAATGTGTTAGTAAATAATCTAATCTACGAATTGATTTCTAATATTGAGAGACTGACTCACAATCAGTTTTGCAACGGCACGTATTACTGAGAAAAGACATAGGCGTAGCAGATATAAGCGATTTTTCAAAAATTTGAATGATTTTTCAAAAATTATCAGTGATCATCAGAGAGATATTAATAAAGTCTCAGGCTAATATTTCATTAATTCTAGGATGCTAATCTTACGTACAGGTAAGTAAGGTCATTAAACGCTAAGTTACTACTTTAGTGATCAAGAGATCCAATCTGTCATGCTAAAATCTATACAGGACAGGTTTGTGTTTATAAAGATCTTATAAATATGTTGTCATTATAAATGTGAAATGTATGAAAAACTTATGTTACATTAATTAAGAATGGTCTATTTTCTTGTACGTGAAATTTACATATCAATAGCAATACTATACTCAACAGCGATAGCATTATAGGGTTAACGTCAACATGAATCTTATGCTTTGGAAGCTGTATCAGTTATTATATCGAATCATGTTACGCTATAACATGATACGATATTATACGGTTATTTTCTTTAAGGAATACTACACGTTTCGCTATCTCGAAGAGAACAAACATCCGACGTATGATGAAGAATGGCGCAATATCCAGTTCATTCTTTCAGAGCAGATATTTGACATTCGGCAAATACCATGAACGACGCGCGTAGCCATCGTCCCATTGCTAACGTCTCAAATCGTAGTCGAGAACCCTCGGAGAGATCTGAATCGTCAGTTTTAGAGGGAAGCATGCGATGGTGGGTGATCAACAAGAATGAGGGGAGAGAAGAGGAAATTCGAAGCATATTCGGCTACCGCGTTTCCGGTCGGTCGATTCAATATGCTGGACCGATAAAGCTGAATGTCGACCGGGCAGAGACAATACGACGTTCGAGATGAGGATGGTGAAGGGAAAACGTTTCGCATAGCTAGTCTGTTGTCGGCGTACAACAACTCGCCGGGGATATGCGAATAAGGCTTTAATATAAAAGATTTGCTGCGAGAGAAAGATAATTTTCAAACCATTCACTACCTTATAGGATCAATTATCTTCATCAACTATATAAGACTTGAAAAAAAATCAAATATAACTACATTTTTATTTAATTATATTTTATAGTTTGTATATAATAATTTGTGTGATAAAAAGTGAGAAATCTTACATAAGATGAAAAATGTTAGCATTACCTATCATTACAATGTTATATATATTTATAATTTAAAATATTTTTTTAAATTGCAGTATCCCATCTCATTTTTAAACTACGCAACGTTTGCACAGTTCCTGTTAATTTCGAACAAAAAATTGCATGCATACAAAAAATTAAATTAAATACCATAATTATCTCTTTTATATCAGCTCATGCAGATGAAGAAATACAATCACATATGAAACACAAACATTAAATAAAATTACAAGTTTGAATGAAATTTTTATCCCCACTGACGTGTAACATGGGAAAATGATTTAAAGATAAAAAGACGCGTCTTTTTCGAGATGAAAAGCCTGGGGGACTTGATTCATTGCATCCGATCGTCCCATTTCTCTACGAAGATTTAATCTATTCTGAGCATTGCAACCCAATCGAGATCTACCGTGGATCAGAATTTACGTAAATCGAAAAGTTTCATAATGGAACTCACAAATCTCCGCGATTTGATCGTGTGTCTTATATCCAGACAATCGTCTGGGAAGAGATGACTGTCCCGACGTGCCATATATGAACCTGAAAATCAATAATTTCAAGAATATTCAGAACGTAATCAGATAAGCGCAATCTGTATTCTCACATTTTGTTAAAAAGATAACAGCTGGGTAACGGGATATCTGATCAGGTAAATGGAAAATTTTATGTACACAGATTATAATAAGAGTTATGACAAATTATCCATGAGATGTATTAAAAACAAGATAATATATTTTAAGATTATTAAATTAAATTAAATTAAATTGATTTTCAGCCTCAAGATTAAACTCTATGGAAATATTAAAAATGATACAACAAAGTAAATAATTATTATAGAAACACGCACAAACGTGCAGTTAACATTTGACATGGAATGTAAGGTAAACATGAACTTTTTTATTAAATTTAAATTTAGCATTTGTAATTTAAAATTTCATTTCTGTTAATTTCTATCGAAGAGTTAGATAGCAAAAATAGAAATTATGCCACTAAAGGACGCTAATTGTGTCTCAAAGTACAATCTCCTTACATTCTCTTTAATTATCGTGTTTATCTGTCATAATTGTCTACACTTGTATTTGATTGGAGAACATCACAGCAAAGTAATTACGCCTTAACAAAGACGACCAGAAAAGCACCAACGTGAAGTGGCAAACTAGTCGGTAGGGATACCAATTACACAATAAACAAGTCATTAATGTTTTTGAATGTAGAATTTGACGAATTATCGATAGAAGCATATTAATGAGATATTATATTTATTGACAAATGCTAAAATTTAATTAGATGGACTTATGTAGCTAAAAGCATTGTCAAAAAATTTTTGTCGACCAAAAAATACTAGACTACAAATATTTATCTGCAAATAAATAGATACTTGAACTTAATAGGAATTTATAGCAAAAATAACTAAACATTTTTAACTAAAAATGATATTCGTCTCTCTCTCTCTCTCTATTAATAGTTCAAAAATTGCATCGTAAGTTATAATGTATAAAGTACAGTATTTAAGCTTAGCTCTAAAACTTATGGCACTATCATGCTTATTATGGCACATATATTATCTCTAGTCTAGCAATTTTGCGTGTCCTGAAACCTGTTTTGTAATGTTATTCAAGAATAGCTAAGCTAAAAATAAGTGAAAACGGCGAATCGTTGGGTAGATACCGTCGACACACCGCGGGCACTAAATTCCATAATGAAATTGGACCGTGACTACGATCGTGGATATTCACGCCCAGAAATTTATATAGCAATTAAAATACGGCCCGTTCGCGACATATATAAATCAACCGTGAATTTCGCCATACTCATGCTCTTTTCTCATACCCCCCGTCGTGGCTCTCGCCCCGATTGCGTCAAGCTCTCTCACAGAGGTTCGTAGAAAAAAGGCATGATTGTTAGATGGTACGTTTATGATTTATGTACAAAGAGCATATATTTTTTAAAGTGTTTTGATTCATTTAATCATTGACAAGAAATATCAGTTAATGTCAAGTGTTTCTAGATAGACATATCGTTAATTTTGATAATTAACACAGGTGCAGTACACAGAAAGAACTTTATCTTAAAATTTAGTATAGTTGATACTCTGAAAATATAGTATAGTTGTGGTACAATATAATATTTTAAAGATTTTCATGTACTTAAGTAAAATTAATCAAATTTATTTTATATCTTATTGTAGTTTTATTAATGAATGAGGGATTTACATAAAATTCTTCGAAATGCAATGTAGTCTCACGACTGTCATATTTTCAGAATAAATTAAAAAAAATTTTTTCTGTGTACCTATATAATAATTGATGTTTTTTTATTCATTTCGTGTAATCTCATTTCATTATAAATAAAACCATTCAGTATCTCAAATATAAGATGAAATAAAATTGTGATAAATAGAATAAGACAAAAGTAACAATCATAACAGAGATATAAACAAAAGTGTACTTAAAAGAGATGAAAAATTTAGGAATCTCCGATCGTTTTATTCTTGGAAAAAAAAACAACCAATCGAACACAACAAACGGTCTTACGAAACAATTTACTAGCGTAGGATGCCTCCAACGCCGACAAATTCCTCTCCATTACGGAGATTGCGGTCATTTCTATCCGAGAAAACGAGGAAGTTCTCTTCGAGATCTGCGACCGTATCACGGCGGAAGCGCGGCCGACGAATGTATCTTTTCGCAGAATGTATCGGCACGTACGATAGCCAGTAAAACGCTTTACGAGAGTCCATTGGAAATTAATCGAAGCCAATAGCTAAATGTGAGCGTGCGCGCCCGTGACGAAAGCTGAAGAAGAGATGAGAGGGTCGGATATAAAGGGTAGACTGCGAGGACTAGCGAGAAACCTCGGTGTATATACATACGGATCGTAAAAGGGGTGACCCACCTGCCTATGACACAACAGTGATCGCTAATAAAATTTCGGGGCCCCTGTTTACGGTTGCCACGGAAACATGCGAGCATGGAGGATTCCTCCTACGGCGCTACGTGCGCGCCATCGTGTATCGTTCACGATGGTATAATCTCGTCTCGTCCCCACGCGATCGAATATGACGAACATCAAATTGAAGAGAGAACGGACGTACGATTGTTTAAATTGACATAGTAAGATATCGAATTATTTTTTTTTGTACACGTTATAAAACAACACGTTAGAATGTATGATGGAATTTCCATCGACGTGGCGATCGTTGGTCGTCCGTTCGAGAGGGATCGAATGATCGAGAAGCGGGGGATTAGTCAGTTTTTATCCCAACGGTGTTCGATTACACGTTGCGACGCATTGACGTTCCATTAAAGCCGATCATACGCGGTTTACGAGCTCGATTCCGCGTTGCACGGATCCGAGTGTCCAAGCGTGCGGCTCTCCAGTTGCCAGGGAAACACGACCGCTCCTCCGCGGTTCCACCTGCGGCGATACATGCCGAGGGGTGATTGGCAGTTTAACCGGTACATATTCACGTACATGTTCGACGGCGTCTCCGGCTACCAGGATTCGCTGATGAATAATTGACAGTTAATCAGCGCGATGTATATACAGCAGCCCTGTAAACTAGTTCCTTAATTAATGTCTTCCGTATCAAGTCTCCACACTGAAAGAAAAGATTGGCTGCTGCAGCAAATTAGATGGTAAAATGTGGCATAGTATTTTTAATTGACTGCAATAGCCAATTTTTGGTTGTGTTAGCCTATCCGTAATGTCAATATAGGATTTCGATTGGCTAATGCAACCAAAAATTAGCAGTTGCAACCAATTAAAAATATTATGCCACATTTTACCATCTAATTTGCTACAGCAGCCAATCTTTTCTTTCAGTGTACCTTTTGTCGAAAAAATAATAACGCTTGACAATGTAAAATGTTTTACGTTCCTTTATTTTAGTCTTCCTCTTTCTGCAAATGTTTCGAGTCTGATCTCAATTTGGTTTTTGCCGAACAAAAATGCAAAGTTGCACATGTTACGATCTCGTAAAACAGCGAAATGAACGCCTGATTTTAGCAAGGCGTACAGTGAAACGGTAATATCCGGTGTTAAAGAAAAAAAAGAACGAGAAGTTTATCGTGGCAATAGTGTATGCAGGATGGCAATAAACGGCTACGGAGCGTGAAAACTCTTGGCTCCGAAGCTAATGTTCTTTCTCCTTGAACTAGTTGGTGGCCGCCTGCGAACGTTGCACCGATCTGGCGGTATTAAACGCCATCAGCGATATAACGCAGGTAAATGTTATTCTATGCCTCACACGTGCTCAACGTTTCTCGTAAGTTTTCGACACAGTATTAAACCACGAAATGACTCAAAACATTCATAACGAGAGTCTAATCATGATAAAGTTTTTTTTTTCCCGTAATGTTAATCTCAGGTATTTGTTCTTTAAAAATGTCAAGTGTAATGAAATTTTATTAATGTGATATAGTAAAAATAATTCTGAAAATCTTGATTCTTATACTTTTGATCATCGTGTAATTGGTATTTCACATCAAGCATAAAAAAACAAAATTGTTAGCTACTCGCGTGAGTTTATATAATGTAGTTCTTATCGACCGATGCGTAGGCGATACTGTCAACGAAATCGCTTGGGTACATGGTTGTGTAATCAGATGGATACCATCACATCAGTAGGACAACGTGGGTTAACGAAGTTGCGATGAAGGCCAATGGTAATATTTATATGGTAACTTCTGAGAATTTCTGCGCAATTCACTTCATTTTTCACGCAATAATAATTACGCAATCGTAATTTACAGAAATACTTATTTATAGCATTACTTGTCGATTCATTTCTCCTTCAATTTAAAAACACTCTTGTTATCTTCAAATATTATCTGAATATATATATATATATTGTTATGCATATAGTGTCATATCTATTTCCACATATAATTGTTGGTTTTAAATTGAAACAGACTTAGAAAGATATACGTATATTTATTTATACATATATAAATTTTTTTAAATATAAATTTAATTTATAAACTGAGAGAATTCCTCAGAGAATTCTCTATACATGCATCTTTTTTATTCTTTTATAATATATAAACATAATTATATTAAAAAACATATTACCTAATTTTACGAAGTTTGTAAAAAATAAATAAACAAGTATCTATTATAAAATTGTAAATTATAAATTATACTAGTAAATATCAGAAACTGACATTTCAATTAAAAATATTTATATTGCACGATCGCGATCGGTTCGATTGACGCTCAATCATTGATTAGTTTCGCAATATGAGATGCAATCGCCACGTTGGTTATCGTAAAATGTTTTATTTATGCACGCTTGATCGCCCGCGATCGATTTAGCGCTAAACAAGGAAGTTATTGCAGATCGTGTTTGCAATTTGACATTTTCGCAGCCTTTCACCTGTGAACATTATAAGTCCGCGTACAGCTATCACCGAAGGAACAGAAACGCATATCCAGAATGGAGTCCAAGGATCTTGCCTGACGTCTACTTGCGAAATATTCGCGCGTATCTGGCGTCGTTTTACTGCACCGGTCAATAATCCATCGTCTTCGCAGCGGCATTACTAATCGTGCCTCTTTCGTTACGTATGTGCCGGGAGAGAATGAGAAGACTCTGTGAAAGGAGAACGAGTCAAACGTATCGAAATCGTCGACGTTTAAAATTACGCGAGTAACAGCGCTCTTGTAACCGTAGATTGATGAGCGATACTATAGATAGACTACAACAAAAAAATTGACGAAGAATTTTATAATTTTGCCTTTAATGTCACTTGCGAAACGAGAATCTTTTTTAAACTGAAATAATGAGAATATAAAAAAAAATTATTTTAATAGTCAAAATTTAAATAATTAATTTTTATAGGACGGAAAGTCACTATTAGGGAGAGAGAGAGACGCTGAAACAATATCATGTTTTGAGATAAGGAAGACACTAAAACAATGAATTATAACAAATCTTACTCAAGAAAAAGAAGTAAAATTTAAAAAAAAGACACCCATTCTCTAAAGGCTAAAAAGATAAATAATAATTAAAATTTAAATTAAAAAGATAAATTTTAAAATAAAAGTATTTAATAGAAATTTATAATTTTCATTAATTTCAAAGCGATATTTTCCAATACAATGCAAGAGAGATTAATTTTTTATATACTTTTTCCATTTTTCATTAAAAGATATTTTTTTTTGTTATAGAATATAAAATAATATATATTTATATATAAAATATAAAACTATCTAAAGATATATTCTAAATTTCTTGCAGTGAAATCTCACTCCAAGAGTGAAAATGCAACTACCTCGAAAAAAAGTGAAAATATTTCACTTCTTGAAAAAAAGTGGTCTTCGCTCTTTTTAAAATGAAATCTTACTTTTTTGGAATGAGATTTCACTCTTTTGAAGTAAAAATTCATTCTAAAAAGAATGAAAATTGTCACTATTTTTTCAAGGGTGGTTATATTTTCACTTTCTTGGAGTGAGATTTTACTATAAGAAATTTAGAATGTAAAAATATCCATCATTTTATAATAGCTTCGTGTTAATGCGACTTCGAAAAATATTATTATAAAAAGAATAGTATTATAAAAAAATATTATTTTAAAAATATAACGCGTATATAAAATATTATGAACATAAAATATATGCTAATATCAAACTAAAATATAATATAAAATGCTTTATTAATTCTAAATAGGTATTATCGGAAAAAGTATTATCGATGAAAGTTAACAATTAATAATGCATTGAGAACGTTAGTATTTGGAGAATAAAAATATTATATATTTTACATGCAAATCATAGGCGTTACCACGTGCATTTCTGATGGAAGGAAGAACGCAATTTAGCAACAATTCGGCCAACTGGCCATCAGGCCCGGAAACCGCAGCAGCTGCGGCAATCCGGTGCGCAATATGCGCAGCCAAATCTTCCCAAGTGGTGTCTATAGTTTTACTGCCTTCGTGAAACAATATCATAGAAAATGAAAAGCGCTATCAAGCAAAGTTAACTTCAACAATTAACTTTAATTGTACGTTTTATAACTGCGTGTTTAGAAGAGATCATTTACTGAATTGCTTTTGATGCAAATAAAATGTACCCTTTGAACGTAAACCTGTAGCGATGATAAATTTAGAGTTTTTGAGAAACGTTCTTTATATGTTCCTTTAATCATACGTTTGTCCCCGAGCGTTTTTCGTAAAACTTTCTGTCGTTATTAAATTCCGTCGTGTTATTAAAGTCACTGCAAAAAAACAAGCCCGTAGGCAGAGAAACGCAAAATAACGAAATATCAGCAGCGATAGGTAGAAGAGAACCACGCTCGTAAATCCGCCGATTTAACTTTGCACGACATTCGTGCCCCGGAGAGGAGCCGCCTTCCCTGCTGCGTCCGCCTCTCATGGGCCCTCTCGAGCACTCGATGAACCGACGAATC
>NW_017257338.1:1717999-1729498 GCF_001594055.1 Mycetomoellerius zeteki
GGACCCTCGACAATCCGCCATTGCCGGCACTGCCTCCCTCTCTCTATCCTTCTTCTCTTCTCTTTCTCTCCCTCTCTTGCTCTCGGCTCCATGTCTCCTCGGAAACTCGCTTCCCCTCGCTCCCCTTCTTCCTTTGACAGTAGGGTTGGGCGATACGCGTGTTCCATATAGTACTGTCAATCATGGTCGGTGGGAGGCAGAGAGCGTCCGATCTGCCCGGCAGCGCCTAAAACTAAAATTGCCGACCCCAAAAAGGCGACCCCCCCATTTGCATATTTTCGGGAGAGCTTTCTTCCCCGCTAAGCCTATATATGGCACCAGTTGACGGGGTCCTCACTGAACAATTACACTAATTTCTCTTCCAGGAGATCCTCGGGCCAACAAAAATTACCTGACTTCAACGGTCACATACCCGGTATTTAAACATCCGTATCAATTCGTGTTGTCGCACAGGTCATGATCGCGTGAAAATTGCATTAATACCGTGAAAATGAATTACTTTCCACATTGTAACAGTAGTAACCGTTTCCAATATGCGTAGGTATGCGCAGGTATGCGTAACAACGTGTTTTCGTGTCGAGGCAATTCGCAAGATACGATATGTTACGCTAATGATATAAGTACACGTCACGCTGATATTTCTTGCTTGCGCCTCATTATGTAATTGTCGATACCTATACCTGACTTTCCCCTTCTGTGTATTACAATGTTTAAGCGATCGATCGAAATGACACGCGACGAAACGTTAACATAATACGCGTCATAATTTTTCTCCTTCCGCGAAAACACGTGGAGCACGAAAGTGAGCAATTGGATGAATTCGGTCGTATTTCGCTGCCGGACAAGCTCGCGTTTGGAGAAACGATTAAAATCGAATTCGGGTTAAACGCCCGACATAACGGAAAGTATCTCACCCGGTAATGGGGTGGCTTCGTCGAACAAGGAGATTAATCGTGAAAGAAATCAAGTAGGACAAGGGTAAAATCATACCTGCGATACGCGAGAATATGGCATCGTGAAATGTATGGCACCTCGTCACGAGAATGCGCGTCGTTTTCATGGACGAAGAATTCGTGTCTAGCGAATGATCTAACGGCGCCACGGCAAGCTAATAAAAATTTGTCGGCACGCGAATGGCTTGTAATTATGAGTTATCTATATATCATAGTGGTGATCCTGCTAGGGCGATCGAGTTGTAGCCCAGTGGTAACAAACAGAAATTGGGGGATGCAAAGTATAGATTACTCGAAAAACTTGAATTTAGGGATCTGAGAAGCAGGTCGATGGGACCCAGCTGCCTCGGCAATTTCGTGGTTAGAACTAAGCGTCTTCCGGTGTATTTCATTCGTGTACCTAATCGTAGGCTTTGAAAAAACGAGTGCGAGCAACCCAGCAGTCTCTCATCATTGTTCAAACAAATGTCAAGTTAAATGAACAAACTATGATACGTGGTAATGCACTACATTTTGCTAATTCAATTTCTATTCGAAATTATTAATAAATATATGTATTGGCAAAATACACGATATTACAAAAATATACAATTTAAAATTCAATTATCTCAATATTCATTTAAATAAAATTGGATAACACCAGTTATATTCAACCACTTTTCTTTGTCAACATGCAATTCAATTATTTGCACGCGCACGTTTCATATGTGCAATTTAATTAAGTTGCTAATGGAAAATATGTGAGTTTTTCTACTACTACATATAACTATCAAAATAGAATTCTTTGGCACAGCTATTTAAAAAAATACGAATAACAGATCTACTGTTTTTTTTATTCGCGGGGGAGAAAAATTCTTCTTCTAATCATTTTCAATATTAAATACCGTCCTACATTTATCTACCTTCTGATATTCTGAGACTCTCATCGTAATGCGGATCACCCTATATATAATATGTTACCTCGATGTTTCGAAAGTATCCTCGATTCTTCACCCTGTCACTTTTAAATTCGCCTACGGGCATCAATCTCGGGGGGACGTCGACGGCTTCCGCGGCATCGCCTTTGACGGTGATTCCACCTCGAATCTTTCTCGCAAGGAAACGAGAGGCTTATGGCTCTCCATCTTGGAAAGATCTGGGAGACATCCTGTAAGTCATGTTCTTTCATATCTGCTCGTGCTGCATTACCTTTTCTTCCTTCCTTTCTTATGCATATAACGTCGAGATAGCTCATAAGAATAGTACAATAACAGTAAGATGATCAAGTCGTGAATTTTCAAATGTATATATATGTATATATATTTATATTAGTTAAAACGATGGTAATGGACACCTGCCAAAGTTCATATTTCACGTTCGAAAACGGATAACGAATGCTGGAAGGAAATCATGCGCGTTCTCCAAACGGCAAAGGCAGATGTTTGGTGGTCTCATCGACGAGCAAGAGTTTCCTACAAGCTGCGCGCACCACAAGGGAGAAGAAGGACGCTTCAATTTTCTACGAGGCGTTTTTCATGAGGTCTGTATCGAGTCACGTGCCCGATCGTGTCAGATTGGAGGGTTCGTTCGAACGAAAGAGCCGTCACATAGGAGCGGCACACCGTTGTGATTGGGATTGCGGGGGTGATGCAGCACCCTCGTGGTACCATAAAACAGCACGTTGGAATTGATGTAGCCAGCACGCGAAACGTATAATTTCGGGCAATAATTTCTGGCCACGGACGATTTGAGGCGAATCGGCGCGTGCTTCCGGATAGTCGAGCCTCCCTCAATTCGCTGGTGTACCAACACCGAGTATCATCATGATCGGCTCCGCGGCGAGCGGGGACATCACGAGAAAAAGAACCCCCATAAAATTGAATCGATCGGCTAAATTACCGCCGAGAAATCGACCGCGATATCACCGATAAAGAACGTTCGCCGTAATCCGTGAATTTCGCGCTTCAGATAGGTATATTATTTTATTACGAGGGAGATTGATGCTGTTTTCTGACTTTATTTCGTCACACATTGTACGAAAATATAAGAAACATCTGCGTGTTATAGTGAAATAGTTTTCTCACGCATAATAATAAAGCAGCGTGATGAAATGATAATGGAACTCGAGAGGACAGAAAGTAAACTAATAGAATCTTGAGGTTTCTTGTAAATTTCTTTAATAACCGTCGTTAAGTTAAGTGTGTTCGTTACATAGTTTTAATATTCTTAAGTATCTGCTGGTAAATTAGCATCCATTAAAGCATCCATTAAAAATTACTTTCACTTACACGAGCATCAAATAAGTTTACTTTCACAAAGCTATAAAAGTTTATATTTTTAGACTTGTTATACAAACACTAGGTTCATTTCACGCAAGTCACGTTACGATTGGAACTCTATTGAATACGATTGATATAAATGTTTTTCTTTTTCGTGTCAGATTAATTGTTCAAATTGTTTACGTCGAAAAGAATCCCGACGATAACAACGGCCGACAAAAAGCCTCGTTTTGCATTCCCAGACGGCGGAATGGCTTTTCAATCTCGATGGGCTTTTTTCTGGTAAAGGAACTCCGAATGAAAAATCATGGGCACAACGATGATCGATGCGTTCGCCGATGGAAAAAGAAAGAGAAAGAGAGGAGAGAGAAGAAAAGGGCCTGTACATTCTCGATGCGTTATCGGGCCAGAATGGACGGACGGATCTACATCAGGGTAATCACGGCTATACGTCATATGGAAAGAGCTTATATACGCGTGTATATAGATTCATCGACGAGTCTCTTTCTGTATTCCGCTTTACCCTTCGATGGAACATTTCTCGTGGGGGCGCGAGCAAAAATCACGGATGGTAAATTAGGCGTCCGCCCCGTATACGTAGGCGTATCCTCGCATTTGTCAAGAGAAATAGGAAGAGCTGATGCGGTTCTCTCGCGATACGGACTTGTTAAAGCTGTACGCTAAGGGCTCGAAAACAGTCGAGAAACTAAACGAAAGAACCATCGAAGAAAATGTTAAATAGCTATAATTAATGTGTGCGAGTTAATAAACGCAGATGTCATTCGATAAATACTTTTGACCAATAAAACTCCTATTAAGTGGTTGTTCTACTTGGTAGCAAAAACACAAGGTCAAACACGTGGTGATTCGTATTACAACTTGGTGCCACTAGTGGAATCAGTCCTTGCCACCGCTGAGTTCCTTTCAACATATTTCAAAATAAAAAACGAAATAAAAGCTATAATGACCCGGGCGTAGCGGCGTTTTTTTATTTAAACCCGGGAAGTGAAGCTAGTTCCGCTGCGTAGTTTGACCTATATACGTGCACGTGTGCGAATTTGCCGGAAGGTTGAGCGGGGTACCATCTCGTTCTTTGTCCGGCAACAGGATCGTATGTAAATGGCCGTGTGCGTGCGTATGTGGGTATGCGTGTCGAAGCGTAATAGGGGCCCTGAGCAGGAGAGACCTTGGGGCCCCGCATGCCTGACTGCCTGCTTCCCAGCTGTCGCTCGTGCACAAGAGGATCCTGTGTTTCTGCGTTCCCCCTTGCGAATTATCGCGACCTTGAAGCCGCCAGAAACGGCACGTGCGGACTTCCGAAGGACGCGTCACGTCCGTGCCGCGATTAACGCTTGGTCCACAAATGGAAGATGTGGAAATTAAAAGTGCGAGATAAGAAGGGATGAAACGCGTAGGAGCTGTAGAGTCTAATGTTCATATAATTAAAATTATGCGCAATAAAAAAAGTTATATTTGCGATATATAATCGCAAGGAAGCGCCTTGAGGCGAAGAACTTTCATATATCTACATACAATTCGCATAATCAAGATTCTACGACATTCATCCGCATGTTCTTGTTCTCCTTATTTTCCTACAAGATTAGGAATAAATGTTTATATGCGATATAGGAAATTTCTTTCTGTAAAATACTAGAGAGGATTTGTCTTGCGTCGGTCATGCTATTCGCTTTAGAAAGAAGTCAGTCACACAAATAGGTAACTAACATTGTTCCGTACACACAGCACGGATTCTTTTAAGTCCTTGGTTGTCAATCTTAACGCGTTCACCGCACGCGAATTCTAAACGCATAATAGGTACGTGTCGTGTCGTCATTACTTTCTTACCAACCCGCAAGGTCAACATCTCGCTCGGTTGATAAATATCTCAGTACGCAAAGAGAATTCCATCCGTTCAAAACATGTGGAATTCCATTCTGATCATTTTGGCTATCGGCAGTAATCAGCTCGATGCATTGTTATCTTTTTTTATAATTCTTTTTGCTAGATGCAAACGATTGAATAGAGATTTACTGGTGGTGGCTTTTTAATAAAATACGATTCTGTCTACGGATTTTTAATAGTATTAATAAGTTATCTTGGCTCCTCTTTTATTCGACTCCTCTTTGGCTCCTATTTTATTTGACTCCTTTTTTTATTCAGCAAACATTTACATATATATTCATCACGAAACAAAGATTTCGGAAAATAAAACATGAAAAACTTTCTATCAATTAAGAGAAGTATGCAAAGAAGTGTCTTCATTTTAAGAAAAGTCTTAATAAAGTTCTTAGACATTCAAAAAATTGTATCGGTTGCTTCTCGTACAGTCCTTGGCTTCAGACGATCGTCGAAGATGGTATAAGATATCGAGGGTATCAAAATTATAACGCAACGAATAGTCCTGGAAAGAACCTCGAAGGCATTGGATCATTATTTTCACGGGAGGTGGTTGCTCAATGATCCGCGATCCCTCACACGGAGATCGACAATATACGAATTCACCTTTAATAGGAGCAGCTTCGTTGAAACATACTCATTTTATAAATGATCTTGCGCTCAGAAAAAAGATATTGAATAAAGATATCCAGCAAAGCAATTTGCGTGAAAAAAATTTAATATTTTCCAGATCATTCTGTATTGATATCAAAATAATTAAAATTAAAAATCAAATAGTATTTGAAATCAAGACGTGCTTGACTATCTAGACAATATATAATCGGGAGTATTTAGTCTCTTTTAATATGGCTAAAACATTAAAAATTAGTAAGAACATTAAAAAATTAGATATCAACTACTTGTTAATCTAAACTTCCGAAGCTTCGTGACATGTTGGGCTTTCCGTTTGAGGTGAGTTACTTTTGGTTTTTTTAGTTTGAATTGTCTTTAACTATATATTTTGCAAATTAGAATCCACTGCAGTTGGAAACCTGATAGTGATTCATTCTTGACGGATGATTCAACAAAAATGGTTAGGATGTATAATTTTGCTGAAGAGGACTCCAAGGAGAGCCGAAACGTTTAAAAATAAAGAAGATTTTGTGCAATTGAAAGTAAAGTTTTGTAATTTAATCGTTGGGCATCTTCATCTGCTTTGACTTTTATTAGCCTTAAATTGGTTGTTTATTTTTATTTTAAAGATTGAGAGTCCGTTTTTAAAGGAGGATGTTAAAAAATAATCGATTTTGGCCCCCAAGGTACACTTGAATAGACCTAGGAAAATCATTGTTTGGGTCCTCAAAAAACAAGAAACAACAATTGATTGTTGTTTCTTGTTTTTTGAGAACCCAAACAATGATTTTCTTAGTTTTTTGAGAATCAAACTACAAAGACTCTTCATAAATCAAAAGAAACTGGAAAGACTAAGGGCAAATATATAAAACAATTGTTTGTCTGGGGAGTGGTGGGAATATTGCTAGAACAAAATATTATTATATCAACTTTATAGAAAAACAGCAAGAGACAAAAATTATTTATTTTTTTGTCATAGAGTTCTATGACATATAGAATTTTTTCAGAATTTTTTAGTACTATTGTGTTTCCTCATACTGCTAAAAGTATAGTTGCCAAGAAATGTTCCCACCACTTCCCGGACAAACAATTGTTATTTCTTGTTTTCTGAGGATCCAAATGATTTTCCAAGGTCTGTTCAAGTGTACCTTGTAGGCCAAAATTAACACTTTTTTAACATCCTCCTTTTATATTTTAAAACGTCAAGAATACTGGACTTAAGAAAGCATAGAGATAGAAGATAAATTTTTGCTGCGAAATAGATTTAAAAATTAAAGTGGTCTGTCAAAAAAATCTTATAAGTAAAAAATAAGATTTCAATTTATGATATCTCCGTATAAATTTCATTATTTATATTAACGAAGTAATAAAACTGATCAATATATATGAATTTTTCGACATCAAGAACATTCTGAAGCTCCCTACTTTTCCAAAATACGCGCTTTTTTTTGAAGAAAGAGAACAGGAATCGATGGAGGGTACGAAAATCTTTTGTGAACTTTCATAACTAATTTGTGAAAGATCTTCTCGCGGGTCAACCGAAACGTGGTATGGGTGAAACTCCTACACGGCCAGCGTTCTACCGAGAATATAGACGCCATATTTGAAATTCAGATGCTCGGATTGTTTCGCTAAATCAAGAGAAATGTGGCCCCGGTGAGTTTCAACAGCGAAATATCGTGCAGCATCCCCATAGACATGTAAGCCACCATCCCTCCGCGTTCTTAAGGGCAGGATAGAAAGCGCGTGTGTTTACGACTGAATCACTTTTGTCCTCGTCGGATGTCGCTCTTTTAGCAACGCACATATTTTCAACTCCCTCTACTTGATCTGTCTTGATATCCTTCCGAAAAATATGCGAGATATACGAATATTTGAAGAAAATTTTGGAAAGATGCCAGAAATGTTGTTTCATCTGTTAATATATTATTATATCGTTAATATATTAATATATTCATAAAATCCATTATCATGAAACGTACGTTAATTGACGTTCTTATCTATTGTTCCATTTATCACTTCGGCAAAAAGTTGACATTTTGTAGCATTAACAAAAATTCAATGACATTACAGAATGAAAAAAATTTCTAGTAATAAAAAATAATTATATTATATATTATTATAAACTCTTAAACATATTTACGTCTTTGACAACAGTAAATTGTAAAGTAGGTTTTATGAAACAAAACAAATGTAGCTTTGTAGTCAAATAAAAAGATTGTAGTATGTTTTACTTTATTTTTTAAAAACGAATATTTTTTATTATTCTACGCTAAGAACATTCCATCATTTTTATTCACGATATCGTTCTTAGATTTCTACGGCAATTGAAAAACGCTGGAAAATGCATCGAGATTGATAAATTGAAACCATTGAATACATTTATAGTTCTCTAGGAGTTCGAATCTGATCGCCAAAACGACTCGCATATATTGTGCGTGCATGTATATGGAAGAAAAACGTGCAGCATCCTGGGAGTTGCAAAGTTTTTCTATTACCGGATAACAATAGGCCTAGACGGCAGGGGAAGATTTGTGATCGAGATACGGAAAGAAAAAGAGGAGAGGAAGGAAAAAGGACGTTTCCGAGAGAGTGAAGAATCGCTGATTTTAATGGTCCTTTGTTAAAGCTGCGTCTGTTCGCGGCGAGGAAAAGAAAATCAATACCATGCCTCGTCTTGAGGAGATGCCCATTTAATCCTTCGTTAAGTTCGTCTAGGAATGTTAGTCTCGAATTTAATTCATCAACAACGGTTATAAGAAAATAATTTTAAACAAAGTGTTATAAAATTGTAATATGAATGTACAATAAGTAACAAGAAGTAACTTATCGGTCTGAGCTGGATCTTAACGCTCAACATATAATATTAAAATAATTTTCAGTGTATAAAATATACATATTCAGTTTTACAACTACGCGTCGAAGTCATTTTCAACTTTTAAACGCAATCTTAAACCGAACTGGGGAAAATTACTGAGCAATTTAATAATATTAATATTAATAAGCATGCTAATAAGCATAAAATAAATTAATATGCTCGAAATAATGAGGCGAATATAATTATCTGGACTATCTCAATAAGTACATGTATAAGAATAGGTTATTTCGCACCTATAAAAATGCAAGTGCTATATATAGTAAATTACGATAAAATCACAAGTGTAAATCGCGTTCTATAAACATACATGTGCTTGCAACTATGCATTCTTATCCTCCCTGCGCTTCCCTCTTTCTCTTTCATTGTCAGTAGAATTTCTCATAGCCCTTTGAAAATGGATGAACGGGATGCACCAATACGCAAACGTATTCCGTTCGTCCGCTGCAATAACTCTCAGAGCCCTTTTTAGGTGCGATCGAGGATGATTTAACGTGCATTGTAACACTGTTCGCACGTTGAATTTATGACGATTGCGCCCTAGTGCCACAACCGGTATGACGGTAACAACCACCATCTTCGTTACCCCATTATAGTAACTATTTTTATAAACGTATCTTTTTACGGGTCGAGAAAAAGCGTGCGAATGAGAGAAAAGATCCGGAGCAGCGGGAATGCGAAAGAGATAGAACACTTCGACTACCTGCTCTCATTGTCTGAAAAATGGAGCAGATCTCAAGTTCCACCACTTTATTCCACGTTCGCTCTGAATGAAATACCGCAAAGTCTCCTTCCATGGAACTTCATATAGAATCGCGGAACGACGCTATCCAGTTCATAGAGGCTTCCCGGTTTTTTCTTCCGACTTAGCTGTCGCATCAAATTGCGGTGTTCCTGCATTCGTCTCTCTGTTGAAAAAAGGAAATAAAAAAAATGGTAACAACGTCATCCCTCCCCTTTTCATGCTAACTTGGAACTTGTATTCATATACAAATCTTTCAGTATTTTGAAGAGTAAAACGAGGAACAATTTTGGCAATATTTGCAAAATTTTTTTCAAAGCATTTTACTTCCTTATCGATTTCATTTTCATAAGATACATTTAAATTGTAAATAAATTGTAAACAAAAAATTTATTTAAATAATTACGCATATTAGATGCAAAATGTGGTGTAAACCAGCCACTATTTTATTTTAGAACAGGTACACTGGACAAGCAGGGGCGAGAATCAATAATCTCGTCTTTGTGTACAAACCTCAGTTCGGGTATAACAAATCTGACGGTTACGCTATTCTATTCTTTCTCGGTCCAGAGAACGGTCAATCTCGTTGAGAGTCTCGGTCATCCTTCGTGTTTTTGCTCTCGCTTTCGACCCTCCACACTACGCGTTTTTGGCGGTAAGTGTACGACAGTTTTCGGTGCCATAAATATGCTGAGCGCATTTGCAAGGGTGGAAGCCGTTCTTTGTTTGCTCCCACTGGCAAAGTTTGCAATGCGGGATTCAGAGTGGGTGCGAAGAAGAAAGGAGAAGAGGCAGTGAGAGGAGGGAAGACAGAGAGAGAGAGAGAGAGAGAGAGAGAGAGAGAGAGAGAGAGAGAGAAGAAAGCATCAGGAGACAAAAGTGGGTCGGGAGGACGTTGGAAGTGGGAAAGGGACGAAGGGGAAAAGAGGAACGAATTTGGTGAGGAGGGGGCCCGAGATGATGTCGTAGATTTTTCTTCTAACTTTCGGCCAAAATAGGCGGTCCTTGGAATCTAATTATCGGTACGCCCGCTGGAAACTCCGGATTATTTATGCCTCTTCTTTGTTCGGCCGTAGTATGGTCCCGCTGGTGCGCGTGTACTCTCGTAGGGCGTAAAGGGAGACGAAGAAAGGAAGGGAGACGAGAAAGAGAGATAAAAAGGTACTGCTGATGATATCATGCTGCATCATAAGAATACTAGATATACGGTTATAAGACTATTCTTTTGTCAACCTCGCATGAATTCCGCTGGGAAGCGATACACAATATATTGAGATACGAGGCACTACTTGCGATTTTGAAAAATACTTATGGTGATCTCAAATATAGGCGCGTTTTAACGTGAAAAAATTTAAGGCCGGTTAAAAGTGCGGGCGCGTGCAGATGAAACAAAGGCTCATTCGTTCGGTTCACTGACCATTATTCGCTGTGGATGGTGCGGTGAAAAGTGATGTGCGGCTTTTAATAAAACAACAGTCTTTAAATAAATTTGAATTAATTGCGTGCAACGAGCGCATCTGCAGCCAATCTATGTAGGTCACCTCGCCTCGCGATTCCGGTCTGCTGCGCGTCGTTCGTTTCGGATGCAACTCGCAATTACATACGATATTTATTATACGTTGGAAGGTATTGTCGACGCACCAGCATATCGTCGGGTCTCGATTTTTCACTTTGTTACCCATACCTGTATAATGTCCACGTAAGTTGCATAATTATCCCCGCATGTTTTACGCAAACCGTGGTAAGAACAAACGAAATGCATTAACATTGAATAAAATTTTAAAACTTCGAAACGCTAATAGATAAATTAAAATATGTCAAATACTGTATTAAGAATCAACTGCAAAGAACGATTTTGTTGAAATATCCACAAATCCAGAGAGATCTGAAAATAAATTTTGTTGGACCATTAAAATACTCTCCCAATTCTCCGGAATGAAATCTCACTCTAAAGAGTGAAAATTGAGTCACTCTTGAAAAAAAGTGAGAACTCAAAATCGTAGGAACATTTCTAAAAAATAATTTTGGGAACGCTTCAAGCTTTTACGATAGATAGTAAAAAATTTGCTCAAATTTTTTTTTCACTTTCTAGATCTGTAGCGTGCCCACAAAAAATTTGAGCAAATTTTCGACTATCTATCGTGAAGGCTGAAGCTTTCCCTA
>NW_017257338.1:1729518-1740843 GCF_001594055.1 Mycetomoellerius zeteki
TACAAAATTATCTTTTTTAAATATTCCTACGATTTTTTGTTCCTGAGTTACTCGCGGATTAATTAGAAAGGAACATTCTGACTTTATTACTCGTAACTCCGTTAAAAATCATCGTATCACAATTAAAAATACAGATTCTTAAAGTTGAAACGCTCTATCAAGTGGTGTAATTGCTAATTTTTTTGAAATAGAATATATGGGTTGCTAAGTCTTTTTACCAACTTATAAAAGGACTTTTTCCCTAATCAAATATATAACATTTTATTCTCTGGTTTGACATCATAGACATCTGCGAATGATTTGCTAAATATCTTTGATCTCCTAATGCATTTCGTGTCCCTCAAGGCAACGTAAAATATCCTTTTTGCATTGAAGGTGCGCGGCAGAGAATAGTCGTAAATAATAATAGATTATTTCCGGCACCCTCCTGATACAATTGGACGGAAAACATTCGATGCGCCAATACAGCCGTTTGATGGCCGACATAGTTTATATGTTTCTCGAATCGATACTACGCCGCGAGGTGCACCATCTGTGAGAACGAAATCCTCGTCTTGATAAGGAAGACGAAGGTTTCCTTCGCACTCGTATTAGATGGTTTCGCGTGCGTAGATGAGTAAGAACCGGATACGATGGAAGCGCGGAATGGATGTAAACGTACGTGAGGACATACGACCCTCTATAATCCGCTTGGCGAGCACTCGCTTGCTTGCTTCCTCTCTTTCTCTCTCCTCTTCTGGGCGCAGATGTGCGCATCGTGTCGAAGTCGGGGCTCATGGGGTTCGCGAAATTGCTCCGCCCCTTTTATAGCCCGGCTCATGGAGAACGAGATGAACGCGCGAGGCGAGCGGCGTCTCTGCATCTCTCACTGAAAGGATCTTAACCATTCATGGCCGTGAAATATAGTGACCTAGTGACACACACGTTGCGCCACTGTCGTCCAGTTATAACTCCAGTCGTGCACACGGTGCGCACCATGCTGATTTTCGTTGTCACCCTTCCTTACTTATCGCCTACGCCATCCCAGCTTGATTGGAATAAGGTTCTCCACGTGTCGTCGTGACATGCGGACTGCATCTGCGCAGCTTTTGCGATTGTTACATTAGCGATATGAAGGGGAAAAACAAAACGACCTCCCTTGAGTGATAAATAAAATATGAGCAGTTCGCCCCAAGATAGTTGTAAACCACTTTCTGATGCGTGATCTTTATGATATACTGGGTTGCATGAATTATTTGAAGAACGTAACTCTGTAACCAATAAAAAATCTCAATCGCAATTTTATTGAAATAACGGAAAAAGAGGAAACAGACCTGAATGGTTCTTTAAATGAATACTTCTAAAATTTATATTCTCCAAATTCTGTATACTTACATATACGTTATTTCAAGTTAAAGTAAAGTATTAATCCAACGATAATAATACTGTTTTATCTTATACCCAAGTCACTTTATGGGAGGAAAAAGGTTTTACAGTGCCATATGCTTTTTTTCCACAGACCATCTTAAAAGTGCCTTGACTTTCTCTTAAGTCTCCTATTCACAAATTATTTATTCTAATCGTACAATTTAAATTCCGGGGGTTGCTCATTCGGAAACAGACTTCGATAATCGGCGGTTCCAGGTTTCCTGGGAACGTCCCCCTCGTGTTTTTCACAGTTCGGTGTTATGCATTCGGAGTTCTGCACTTTACCCGGTTCTGAGGCGTCCTTGCACCGGTGCACGTGTATCTCGCTTTTGGTAGCGTACCGGTTTTCGTTGTTCGATCGGCGTTACCGATGATGCGCAATGACGTCGGTCCCTTAAAAGACGTATCTACGCGAGCAAGCAGGTGAGCGAGCGGGAAAGAGAAGGAAAGAGAGAGAAAGAGAGAAATAGTACAACCAAAGCAACCAACCCAGTCAGTCGGTCGACCACTGGCGTGTACGCATAAAAGATCGCCGAATTTCAATGCCCCGTGCGCCTTTATATACCTTGGCCATTCTTCTCAACCATAAAAAGCGCACATTCCACGCTCCCGTATATGCAACCGGCTTAAAACACACACGTCCCATCGTAAATCAGCCTCCCTTACTCCGCGATTCGCGTTTCTCCGTGCTTCATTTCCCTAGACTCCTCTCTCCTTCTTGCTCTTTGTATACCAACGTTCGCCAGTTTCATTAAGAGCTACGCATTGCACGCACATGTGTACCGACCCCTCGTCCTTACCCTTTCCTTCTTCTACATTCGTGCATGCAATTGCTGACGGCGTGTCACATAAAAGCGCGAACGCGAGCCGTTCATGAGTGTGACTTACAGGCACGCACGAACGTTTACCTTCGGCGATTCACAATTAACTTTGGAAATCGGAAACTTGAGAAAGAGAAAAAAGGAAGAAAGAGAGAGAGAGAGAGGGGGAGGGGAAAGAAGAAAGAAAGCATGCGAGACGATCTACGATGTCGAATGTGTGAGAATCGACGGAGTGCGTTTAATGGCCACCCTGGTGCACGACATCATCATTGATCGCGGTCTGAGTTACTGTGGGAAGAACTGTCGAAAATCGCAAATGGCAGTGAGGAAGTATAAATGACTGTGGCAAGAGAGGAAGTCCTCTATCAGGATATATTTTTTTTCTATCCGAATCGACGTAGAAAGTGTAGAAAGGATTTCTACACTTTTTTCTGTCTGTGAATTCCAGCAGGGAGAACGTTATGCATGTCATTGTTAAGCACTTTCGATTATCAACGATAGGGGAACTCAACAAAGTATTTTTTTGTCTTACAACAAAATGACTTGTTTGAAATAATCTATTTAAATCGTGTTTGAAAACGAGAAAGAGTAAGCTGAGACTCATTCCTGGATAGTGGCGCCTTCGGACGATAAGAATGGGAAGCCACGAAGCGAGAAGCTTATCAGTTTACTTACATTTTTCTACTCCAGATAATATTATATATATCTTTGATCTGCACTAATTCTTCATTTACACGGCCGTGCCCATGGCGTGTCATGCCTTACATGATCAAGAAAATATGCAAGTTGAGATATCGTATCTGCACTGTCAATAACGCTCGAGTAGGCACGAGTCTAAAATAAGCTCCAATGGGTAACGAGTTGTCGTCTGGAGTCGAATAAAAGTCAAAGGAAGGCCAACAAGTTAAATCATTATCATAAATTACGATAAAATGGGTACATATAAGCGCGATAGCCCTTCAAACCTTTTTTATTGCGTAAAGTACTTCGAGGAACGTATTGCGAATTATACCGAAGTGAAACTTTCGCGTCATATGTAGAAGAAATGGAGAATAGTTTGACATATGCACGACTGCGTCGAATTATCCCAAACAGTATATCGCGATATGGCAGATTGCGCGCTGGGGACGACATAATCCTTTTTATGCGCCGGCAATAAAAAGCAGCAGTAAAAATGCAATTTCCTTGCTGAGTATAAAGTAGGGATGATTTCTCGAAACAGTTTCTTTTTAAAGAATGTTTCTTTTTAAACGAGATAGTAGGAGAGAGGGATGGGACAAAACTCTGGAAGGGTTCGCTCATTAAAAGAGTTCGCATTCTAAACAATGCATCGATCCGCACGGTACCATCTCTTTAAGCATTCGCGTGCAATTTTAAGGGGTGAAAATATCACGAAAGTAAGGAATAAAGTACAGTAACGAATAAAGCAAAAAAGGTGCGCCTGAAGAAAATGGAGAGCGTCTGGAGATATAAGGAATTGCAGTCTTTCCTCCTACCTCTTTTCCTCTCTGAAAGGGAGGGGGTAGAGCCTCAGCGAGAGTGGGAGCGTTGCCGGTGCAGAAGGGGTGGCCTGTGCACAAGCGTGGGTGGTCGAGGGTGGCTGGTGACGTCACGCAAGATGCAGCAGGGTGCAGCGATGCAGGGGGATGAAGCGAAACTGGGTGGAACTGGGCCAGTGGGTCTCCGGCAGCCATCTGCGATTTGTTGGATAGCTCCGCTGCACGGGCTGCGGCAGACACGATACCACATTTTGTGCGATGTCATTTTCACGAAAATTGCGATTCCATCGAATGGCCGTGTCTAGTTCATCGTTAGCGCGAGTGCTATTCAAACGAACTGTGCGCGAATTAATACGAAAAATCGAGCAATTAAGAACGTTGCACTCATTATCAGTGAGTTCATCAATGTGAGTTCATCAACGCGAAGAAAATGTTAAAAACCACGTATTTCGAATAAACGTGTTAAAATAAACTACTCACACATGTTTTTTTTATGATATACGTAATATTAGTTATATTATTGCTATTATTTTTACGAATTTTTGACAATAGTTATTTTGACAATAACTTTTGGTACACTAATTAATTTTTCCTCAAATATTATATAGTGACAGCTAAATCTAACTCCGTTGCATATATTTTACCAAATAAAAAAAGAAGCAATTCGTTTTTAACTTGTATTTTTAACTTAATCATATGATTTTTTTATATTCTTTATACAGACAAAATATTATCGCGACTTTATGATGCAAATGTAACTACAGTAATTGTGAAGCGATGAACCTATATTTTGGAATAATTATCATATATAATATTGTTTTGCGATTTTTGTTATTACGTCTTTTCTGGTTATGTGCTTTTGTTTCGCATGGAATTTTCTTTATTCTGATAGCTGTTCCTCGCATCGTAATTAACTCCTGAGAGACTCTTTGTTCCAGACAGTTAATAAGGCTTATCTGACCCTTCGTTCTGCGTTTATACCTGTTTTTATGTCTGTACTTTTAGTGGCATTATACAAAGATAAATATCTACAAGTCACACATTCATTTGTAGATGCTTCTACACCTAATTGTAATCTTTCGCAATTAATCAATTATAAATAAAAATATTTTACACGTATTTTAATTTCAGCAATTCTGATCATTTTCCTTCAAACAGATTTTATTTCCTATTTAACGCATTTTTATGTAAAATTATAAAATCAAATAAAAAAAGGAATATTGTGAAAGTGATATAAAAAAACTAACGGTGATGATCAGTCATGATTAATCAGTGTTTCATTATGATTCAAAAAGCACTCTCATTTGCTACGGTGAAATCACAGGAGAAACAGTGAGTCATTCTTAGAAATCTTGGGTTGGAACGATCGATAACCCGAGAGTGTAACGAAATAAACTTATCTATTTCTCAGATAAGTTTTTTATGATGTTTATAAGGTGTTTCTTCTGAATAATGCGTTCATTATACATGATGGATTCTGTTATATAAATGTCATAAAATATGTTACTGATTTTACGAAATATGAAAAAAGAAGTCAAACAGTTCATATTTCGAATTAGATGAAAAATCATCTTCAATAACATTGCACTTATAAATGTTTTTGTAAATCAGTTATGACTTTTCAAATTTTCGTGTATATACATATTTTTGCTACGAAATCTCACAAAATCACGGTCGATGTTTTTATGTCTCGTTTGTTTGACACGCGACGCGATACGGCTCTCTCGTTTTGACGTGATTTCAATGCAAATCCCGTAAATTCCATCGCGCAAAAATAGCTCGTCCATCAATGGCAGTTTGCATATCCCGTGTCCGCCGATTTAACAGGTGAACGATCTAATAGACAGTTCGGTACTCGTTTCTCCCGTCAAAAAAAATAATCGTCGAAAGTGGCTTCTATTGTATCCACGTTTCATTTACACTTTATCCCGCTTACGCTCGCGCACACACGCACGTATCGTTACACTTTTCGGCGATAACTGCTAAATATCGCGAAACGCGTCAGAGACAATTAACACGGACGAACTATCGGAAATGCGTTAATCAGGAGCCACGAACATTGCCGCTGTTCTCAATTCTCATATAATTAGTAAGTGAAAAAGAATGTCATGCTTTTATCACTTCGCAGAAGGAAAATAAATATACAAAAAAAAGTACAAAAATGATATCATGAATTCTAAATTATCTCAATATTTTTCTTGTCATTTTTATCAGATTGGAAAGAAACCGTAACATAACGGATTCTTTTGTTAACTAGTACGGGGAATAAAACTCAAATAGAATTTCAAATGAATAGCGATATTTTCATTTTTATTGAATCCAATATTTGTTTCGTGTATATTTTCTGCGCCGTTACCGAACACCATCACTCAAAAAAGTGATCTTGCAGTTACAGCGAAAATTATCTAAGTACGAAAAGTAGCTGGAATAGATACGTTTCTAGCAAGTACTGCGATATTGGATATGTAATGCATCTAATCATATAGATGATAGAGATAGAATTTAAATTTGTGTTATAAAGTCTATGCGTACACTAGGAAAAAAAATTTAGTGCCTTCAACAAAACTGTTTAGTTAAGGCATTTTTAAATAGCAACCAAATATTTTGTTTATGTAACAAAAAATTTAGTTATTTTTGCAAAATAATAAAAATATTTGTTTATACCAACTAAATAATTTAATTCGCATAAAATTAGTTTTGTTCAGTACATTTTAGTTCATAGAACAAAACATTTTTCCTAGTGTATGCACTGAAAAAAAAGATTGGCTGCTGCAGCAAATTAGATGGTAAAATATGGCATAGCATTTTTAATTGGCTGTATCGGTCAATTTTTGGTTGTGTTAGCCTATCGAAATCCTATACTGACATTGCGAATAGGCTAACACAACCAAAAATTGACCGATACAGCCAATTAAAAATGCTATGCCATATTTTACCATCTAATTTGCTGCAGCAGCCAATCTTTTTTTTCAGTGTGATACATAATTTTCTATCAGATACAAAAAACAGCTATAATTTTAGCAGGAGCAGCAAAATTTTTTTTGCATGATGATGACTTTATCCGCAACAGATATATCTTTATCAGATTGTATCAGATTGATAAGGATGTACGTAATTATATATTTCTATTCCGCGTAATCTATAATGTCTTCATGATCCATGCCTTTCTCGTCACGCACTGCACCCATAAGAAATGTTGCACAAGATCTACTACGCGCGTACGTCTGCATTTGCGTGTATACTGGATACGGCCGTGATGTTCGCAGTAAATTCCACAGGAATTCGTTTCGGGAAGAGTTACGAGTTATGAGCTGCGCGCAGAACGAGGAGCAACAATGAATCCTTAACGAGCACTGTCACGAGAATAACACTTTCTAATCGCTTATTTAAACCTCGCCATAAGCGGACAGTGGCACGTGTTCGATCAGGCTCGTTTCGACGTGAACGATGTATGAACGATGTATTATAAACGACGATGCGCGCATAGACCTCCCGTCGTCGTTTCGCTATCGCGGCTGATAAATGTGTCGACTGTGTTTATTTTTTTGCCCTCTTTGCAACTCATTGCTTCGTTCGGGCGGTGTCGCCACGTCTATCTTCAACGCCCACGTCTCTCTGCGAAGCTAAGGAACAAGCGTCTTCATGGTCAATCGAATCGAATCTACGACGCGATACTTAGCGCACGATGTAACATCAGGCAGGCCTCCTCCATAGCTTATCTCGGTTGCTAATGCTTTACGCATTACAAGTCGGATGTCGAACATTGTGCATGTGCAACACATCGCATATACGTGCTTGCCGTTAGACCAGCTAACGATGTCTGCGATATCTCGGTAATTAGTCGTACGCAAACAAACGATTGCGCCTTGGTATTAGATTCGCATGAGCAAAACCGTTACTCTTGATCGTTTGTCTTTAGACGTCAAGATTGCATATCTCTAATTGCAAGCATCGATTTATGATGGAACGTGTATTACATTATTAAAATAGAATGCTTGATAATTTTATACAAGTTTATGTAGACGCAAGCAAAATCTTGAAATATCTAAATGAAATCTTTTTTCGCTCATAGAATGAGAGAATGAGATTCTATAAACATCGTTTTCTTATTTTAAAAGAGACACAACTTAAAAAATACGATTTTCGAGTTACTATACATGAGTCAGATAAAGATTAGTCTATCAATCAAAAGTAAATCAATTTAACTTCATTCCGTCAAATAGCATATGTCATTCTTAAGGTTTTCAAAGATGTTATAATACCTTCTATAAAAGTGACGCATTTTGAGTCATGTCGTTTTTGTAAATAAAAAGCAGTCTTCTACAGAGAACATTTAGAGTTAAGCCAGTTTTGGTAATCGAAGAAGAAATTTTGTTTCAAATTTAGTAATTTTAGCTGATAAAAGTAAATGTAAACTGTTGGTAATATTTCGAGTTATGTGTCATCTTTGATGAATTATTCCGGATTTGTTATAATTTTGTAAAATATTAAAATCTTCACAATTAAAAAAGGATGATTTTTTAGGGTTTTTAAGGGTTTTTTAAGTTGTGCAATGAAAATAACAAAAGTAATACATTTAATCATATTTCTAAGAATTATATTCTTCGCGCGCGCGCGTGTGTGTGTGTGTGTGTGTGTGTGTGTGTGTGTGTGTGTGTGTGCGCGTGCGCGCGCGCCGACATTATTTAATTAGTTAATAATTTTCTGTTAAGTTGCAAAATAGTTTCTCCCCTTTTTTCGAAAAATTTAATTTTTAGAGCTGTATCACCTTTAAAGTAAGGGAACAATATCATCTCGTCGGTCTCGAAGAAAATAACTCGAAGAGCGTGTTTGCACGTCGAACCTGAACCATAATAATCATTTTGCTTGTGGGTGAGAGCTCCAATGGTAGGGAGCACACAATGAAGGTCAAGCTTGAATTGCGTCTCGATGATGCAGCTGCAGCGATGCCTGAGAGTTAGTGAGAGAGAATTAAAAGAAAGGAAAGAAGATGGAAAAAAGCCGGCTTGTCTGCGGCATAAAACGAGACAAAATGCAACGTGCAGAAAGAGATTGCACGTGGAAGGAGATAAAAGAGAAAGAAGAGATGCTGGGACGTTTGAGCGTTCAGATAAATTGTTACTCACCCAACTTGAAATTCAGCCTGTTCAAGAAATATTAAATTATGGCTTCTCTTTCATTATTACGTTATTAAAAGCAAAGAGTCAAACGTGATCTATAAAAATTACAAAATTACTTAGGTATAAATCGGGGGGAAAACTGTACAGAAATAATCTAAATAAAATCTCTTAAAAATACGGAACATTGCTGGTATAAGTGATATGAGTAAATCCACTCGTTTTTCTTCCCTAGATCGGAAAGCTATAACAGTGGGTGTCCTAATCGAAGTGACAGAATCTCGAACACGTTCTTGCCCCGGCGGGCATGTGACACTCGCGTTTCAGCGCACAAATGTCAAAAGATAAGAACGCGACCGGAAGAAATTATAGTGTTTGCGCTAGGTATCGACTGTCGCGAGTCCCCTCTTACTAAGAAGAAGGAAACCATTTAGACGTCGCACGCAGCAGTCTTCGGATCTCGTCTATATGCGACGACGCAATTCCTTTGCGATCGATAACTCGAAGCAGCCGAGAACAAAGAGCGCCGTGAGCGCGATGGATTTCGAGCAATTTACATTTTTTGCGTGCGTCATTTCAGAAAAGCTTACACATGTAAATACGCGCTCTTATCTGTTTACTTTTCTTCAATGTAACTTTTCATCATAAACGTAAATAATTTAAAAAAAAAAGTAAAGTTAAAATGATATTATTATGAGAATACCGTTATCATAATGAGATTTCGTCCAACATTCGAACGATGTTGATGAAACAGACGACGAATATCATATATTAATGTTCATAATAATCTTTTTACAGTTATTCAAATATTAATAATTTTGGGATTACTTTATATATCCGTTTATTCAATGTGATGAATAATGTGGCTATTATGTAGTTACTTAACAAATGAAAAGTAAAAAGATAAGAGTATAGTCTAAAAAAAATTAAAAATTTTTTATCAACATAAATAATTTTTAAAAAAGTGAAAATAAAATGAAATTATTATTAAGGTATCGTTCTCATAACAAGGTTTCGTCAGCATTCGAGCAATGTTGATGATGAAACAGAAGAGATGTTGAATATAAATTGTTGGTAATGATCTCTTTACAGTTATACACTGAGTTACTCGAGCGCACGGATAATAAGAGCTGCTATCTGTAGCTTTAAACACAGCTTCGCATTCTTTATCGTAAATATGTCAGACGCAAGGCGTTCGTGACAAGAACTGGACGACAGACAGACGCAGGTTTTACAGAGGATTTGTGCTTGGCTTCTGCGAGAACAGATGGCACAAATGAGATATATTTCTTACGGAAACGGATCGTTGTATTTTTTTTTTTTTTAAGTTTCTCGTGTACGTTCATTTTATATTTACATAATATTTAATCAACGGTTAAAAAACTTGGAGTTTCGATAAAAAATAAAACATTTCTAAAAAATTTGCATCTGATGAAAGTATCAAAATAGATCCTTTTTTCCCCAAAATACGTAATTTATAAAAATAGAACAATCGTTACAAAAGATTTTGCTGCCCACAAATCAAGCCTTGCCTCACAACAAAAAAATACTTTGCGTAAAATCTCCATAATGAATCGTTCAAATTATGCGAACCGCTGTAATCCGATTAGATGATATTTTAGAAACAGATGAGGAGATTCTCAGCATGTTAAGACAAAGATGTGACGCACACTCTTTTGAACCAGTCTTTGAAGTTCACTGAAATGCACGTGGAGGAAGTGGCTAGAACTTTATACAAAATATTGTTTTATACAATAATTGCGTCTATGTCCGATAATATTATCCCATTTTTGGCGATCGATACATTTCGGATCGTAAAGGGTCGAAAACAGCAATTGGTCAATAATTACCAAAGCTATCCTTTCAGTTCTCCCTTCTCTTTTATCTCGTTTCTCACGTTGAAAAAACATAATGTACGATTCTGTTCTCGAATCACACTTATATAAAAGCAATCCGTAGAAGGAAACTCGCGGCGACATCACCATACAATTACACAACATCTTACAGCGAGACACACCGAATTTGGGACTTGCGAATGGATTTATTCTGTTCAGGGCGACAAGATCGTTTCATCGATATCATTACTGGTAAATCGTATGTTTAAGTAGCCACGCGAGATTTAATTTTCTTCTGCGTTCTTGTATTGCCGATCTCAGTAGAAGTGAAGCGAGCAGGAGGATGCCGCAAAAGGAACAAGGAAAAATTATAGTGTTTGTTAGCTCGCACGTTAACTCGTAAAGTAATGACGCCGCGAAAGGTCCGGCTAAATTAGCTGTCATTTCATTTCCTTTGAACGTTTTACAACGTATACGGTACTTAAAGAAATCGATTGCAGGAGAAATAAAAAAGAAAAAGGTTAAAATACGAATACTTCGTTACGATCATCAGCGAGTGATTTAACATTGACTAACGGTAAGTGCAAATCAAATGGCCTGATTTCTTTTTTTTTTTCCACGCGAGTGACGCGAATGAGCTGCCTGC
>NW_017257338.1:1740879-1744229 GCF_001594055.1 Mycetomoellerius zeteki
GATTCAACGCCAATGACTGGTTTTCATGGTGCTTCGACTGGATCCTATCATCTGCCGACTACTTTAAAGTGCTATCATCCATCACGAGAGAATGCCATCGTGCCAATTATGAAAATAGATCATATTCCAGAACGTCCTTCTGGATCAGACAGTAAGATTCTGAAGAGAGCTCTTCTGTACTACGTTTATACAAAATGGCACATGAGTGCGTAACCTTTGACATACTGAGACGCAGAGCGAGTTTAACAGAGGAGCCTGGTAGGTGGTCCAACCGTTATTTGCATTGCGGCCTCAATGACGTCAGTGCTATGAAAAAGAGGGACGAGATGGGACTTACACGAGGACTTTACGGTCTCGTGCAGCATCCACCGCGTCGCATGCGTGAAGATACGTGCCTCCTTCCATCGGGAGAGCAGACTCTGGAGTACTTTTTCCAAGGACGGCGTATACAGTTCGCTGCACCTCGCAGCCGCTAATACGATTAGCGCGCTTTTATCGTCGGGCGCTCGTGCGACAGTCCCTCGTAACGGTGCGAGAAATGCTCACCGGAACAAAGAAAACATTGGAAGAACCGCAGGAAAACTGCGTCCCCTTCTCGCAACAATCGTAGAGATACTTTCTCTTCGACACAGAGAAGTTGTCGACTTCCGTTAAGGGGATCCTAAAGCTGTCTGTATTACCGACTAAATCATACAATTTTTGTATAACAAATACTTTTTTTCTCTTTCACAGATTCGAAAATCCTTTTATAGGATTAAAGTATACGCATTAATACGTGTTTGTGAGGTGGAGTCTATGCCGAGAACGACCAAAAATTTCGAAATTGATATATTTTTTTACCATTTCTTATTGTTAATGTAACATGGCGTCTCAAGCTGTCAAGTCGTGACAACATTTGCTTGGTACGAAAGATTTTGCAACCTGTACTTACGAAATAGTAATCCACAAACACGTAGTTTGCACGAACAAATAACGTCGAGTTCTTAGAATTAGACTTAGACGCTTTATCGCAACGAATTTGTTATACGAAAATTGATATGAACGTGCGACTGAATGTATCATAGGTTACGTGAGATATTGTGATAATATATAAAGACATGTCTATCCGCTGGAAAAACAGCAACATCTAGTGACTTTGTCGAAGTTCGAGCCTCGCTTTAAAATCTCCTTAACTCTCGGGACTTAGCGTACCTCGACTTATAGTCTTTTCTGCGAGATAGTGTTTATAAGAATATCAGGATTTCTTTTTTAATTTAACAAAGAAACCTTCCATCACGATAAATAGTGCGACACGTCGGGCTGTCGAGCCGACGCGACGTGACGCTACTTTGACCGTAACTTCCGCAGAACCTGCGTGCAATGAATTTAACGAAGCGTTATAAACATCAACAAGATAAAAATAGACTCGAGATATAAAAGGCGATTAAATATTAACGCTGCAATCAGAATGGAAAAAAAAATATGGCACGTAACAGCAATAATGACCTACGCCAGCGTATTATAGGTACTCCCAATGTCCCTTTCTCCGTGAGAATAAACACATATGTTAATTATTCCCGGTCTCGAGGGTAATTATATTTTATCGAGGATAATTTACAGCAGATCGATATCAGTATTTTATCGTCGCTATTGACCTTTTTGCGCGGCCGGATGCACGAGGTATGTGCGAGAACGATAAAAGTGCACACCTACGCGCGCAATTCTTTAGCCTGATTTTCTTCGAGTCGTAATTTGTCTCGCGCGGAAAGAGCACAATTACGCCGACCATGAAAAGGCAGTAAAAACAGTGACGCCGGTATATGCCTCGATGCGCAAGCAGACCCGCGTAATCGGGCAAAATTATACCCGCATGCACATTTAAATTCAACAGGGAATAGATTTCCGCTGGCGTTTATACTCTATAAGAATGTCGGTCGAAAGATCTCTATCGTATTTTTCCGAACCGGATACTTTCGCTCGTGCTTTTTGATGATTTCCGTTACCCGCATTCGGAATTTCAAAAACTATCCTGAGATGTTCGGTGTTTCGCCAGCTGCTGTTAATACCGGTTCGAATTAAGTTACATTTTCAAAAATGTCTTTTCTTTTAATATATTTTACATTTTTATTATATATATTTCGGAAAGAAACTATTTCTTCGGAAGAATTTAATTTATTTTGGAAGAAATAATGTGAATATATAAGTTGTTTCAGAGTTAAATATCTAAGATTAAAATATGAATTTAGAAAAAAGTAAGAAAATTTTCTAGAAATATACCGCAACTTTATTTAAGATATATGGACATCTGAACATTTTGAATAGAGGATTTTATAAAATTATTTACAGGATATGAATAGACGTATCTCTCGAGAAGCTTTTTTTAAAGTCCTAAATTCATATTTTAAGTTAGTTAAACCCCGAAACACCGTGTATATATTTTAATTTATTAAAATTTGTGAATATCTCTAATTTATTTCTTGTTAGTAGCGACCGTACTCAAGTGGCCCGTTTATAATTTACTTGCACCCCCTTTTCTCAAAATCCCCCCCGCCATCTGTCGGTTCTCCTACTTTTTTCTCTTGAGAAATCTACGCGTCCGATTTCGCAATCCCCATCTCACCGATATCTCGCACAGCTCGTGTAATCAGGCTCCGGTTGAATGAAAGCCTCTGTGTGTATCTCGCTACGACACAGTGTTTATAAATGTCAGCTCCAAGCGATGTATGCCAACGCGAAGTGTGTATTTCTGCGTGTGTACGTCATGTATGCGTGCGTGTGTATAGCACGATAGCACACAAGCATGTCAAAGCCACCCCACGTTAGGGGCTCAGAGAAACACAGTTCTGTTGGTACAACAAAGACGTAGCACACGGGGCTGTCGAAGCGACCTAAATTGTTTCGTTAAATCGGCAATACACGCTTGGCCGACAAAGACGCGAGGGCCCGGGGGAGCCGAGTTCTCTCTGTCCCCGAGAACTTCGGCTCTTAATGAATAATATGCTGTTGAGTTGGGACGCGCTGTGAATTTGCTTTTCGTCCCTTATCTGTACCGTTAAGTCTCAAGTTCGATTATGAGTTACGTATTCTATAAATAATTACAAACTGTTGGAGTATAAAAGATTTCGTTACATCATTTATACATAATTGTTTATATATTTTTTACATTATAATTATTTTAATTCTGTAGGTAGATACTTTATATTTTATAATTGAGGGGATTGGCGGAATAAGAGCACAATTCTACTTAGGCCCTTTTTCCGGAGATTAGCGCAAATAAACAAGGAATTGATGTTACTTACATTAGTAAAATATGAATGTGTTTCGATTGTTCTGTGGTGGTGAAAATAAACCCCCATTAACCTGGACCCCCC
>NW_017257338.1:1745499-1746061 GCF_001594055.1 Mycetomoellerius zeteki
TAACATCCGTCCGTCCGTCCGTCCGTCGGTCCGTCCGTCTGTCGGTCCGTCCGTTCGTCGGTCCGTCCGTCCGTCCGTTTTTAGTTGGTACTAAAATGTTCCTTGGAACGTATACTATCGAAATATACCCGTTTCCGATTTCTTTGATAACACTAACACATGAAAAATAATTAGTTTACCAGCATCGGCGCTCGAGCCGAGCGCTTTATCGTCTGAAACATTGTTTAAATAATTTGTTACTCGCAAGTTTTTGGTACCAAAATGTTCCTTGGAACGTATACTATCGAAATATACCCGGTTCCGATTTTGTTGCTAACCTTAACATATGAAAAATAATTAGTTTATCAGCATCGGCGCTCGAGCCGAGCACTTTATCGTCTGAAACATTGTTTAAATAATTTGTTACTCGCAAGTTTTTGATACCAAAATGTTCCTTGGAACATACGTATACTATCGAATTATACCTGTTTCCGATTTTGTTGCTAACCCTAACACATGAAAAATAATTAGTTTATCAGCATCGGCGCTCGAGCCGAGCACTTTATCGTCTGAAACATTGTTT
>NW_017257338.1:1746536-1788119 GCF_001594055.1 Mycetomoellerius zeteki
GTACCAAAAACTTGCGAGTAACAAATTATTTAAACAATGTTTCAGACGATAAAGTGCTCGGCTCGAGCGTCGATGCTGATAAACTAATTATTTTTCATGTGTTAGGGTTAGCAACGAAATCGGAAACGGGTATATTTCGATAGTATACGTTCCAAGGAACATTTTGGTACCAAAAACTTGCGAGTAACAAATTCTATACATGTAAATTTTGGTCATAACGTTGCGACGCGCGACAATGCAGTTTTGATTATTTATCGGAATTTGTTTAACAATGTGATTTTTTTCGATATTTCTTTGCACTATCCTAGAGCAACAAAAAAGCAACAAAATCTGGTGCATTTGTTTTTTTGATATCGCAGCTCTATATCTATTTTTTATTATGGGGGGTCCAGCTTTATATTAACCTGGACCCCCCCATTTTTTTTTTATTGCTGCTAAACGGTTGGAGCAACAAAATTCGCTCTAGAGCAACTAATTAGCAACAAAAGAGCACTAAATTTTTGACCTATCGCGAATTTGATTTTCGATGGTGAGGGGTCCAGGCTAATGGGGGTTGAAAATGATACAATCTAAGAAAAAAGGGCATAAATGATTTAAAATTATTAATGAGATTGAACGAAAATGGTATGAAAACAATGTGTTTCCGTTACAACATATTATGTCAAAAAATCTTACGAAAACTCATCAGATGATGACTAAACATTATTTATTTTGTACAAGTAAAAGTAAAATGTATTTCATATTCATTTTGTATTTTTTCTAGAAGAATGTGAAAATAAAAAACATTCTGTAGTTCATAGTCTTTTCTCTCTGTCGATTCTTACAATATTATGATCAGTATTCGGAAAAAGGGACTAAGTGCATTTTTTAAATTGCAAATAACTTTTTAAATATTGATAATAGAGAAATATTATAACTTTTCAAAAGACATAATATAAATATACATTTAATACTGTTCTCATTTGTGATATAATAAAAAAGTAATATCATTTTAATTTTTATCAAAATCAAGATTTGGTAATTAGGCCTTTATTCCGCCCATTCCCTCAATTTGTCTAAAAATAATAAACATATCGCCATTTTTGAAAGATTTTTTTAGGAGACAAATAGCAAATTAAATTAATTCTATAATAACATAATACACATATATTTGCATAATCAGGAAGCAACATTAAAAATCAATATATATTTGTAATGTTTTAGTGTTATTGTTATGAATGTATTCTTAACATGTTTTGATGATTTTAAACATACATTCATTGTGAGCAATTAATACGCAACTTGTGTACCCATAACTATTTTCTTTCGTAAACCAATTCTCCGTAAAGGAAATAGTTCATCCATGGCCCCTGGCGAAACACAGGTCACTACTCGAAAGAAACATCAAACGTACCGAAATACCGACCGCCTTTGTCCTCGAAACTATCGGCGTCCCAGCGTGTGTCTCAAAAGAGTGTGCTCTGTCTTTCTCTTTCTCTCTCTTTTCTTTTTTATACGTGATTGTGTGGGTCACGCAACGCGTGCGAGATCAGTTCCGTAACATAAGCTAGTTGATATGGGTTCGCGCAACCCAAGCCATAGGCAAGAGGTAAGGAGCCGCGACGTGAACGGGGAGAGGGGGAGGGGAACGTGGCAAAAAAGAAAGTCGAAGAGTCTGGGGGAGGGAAAGGAGTGGGGAATTCATCCGAGGCCATCGACCCGTCGGCCTAGTTTTAAATCCAAAACAAACCTGGGCCCCGCGACTGGTCGCCAAGCCGTGTCGAGCTGCGGGTCCATCGAACCGGCCAAGACACTGCGCGAAGTAGAGTAGCCAGCGGCGAATGTTGTAAGGAGGAAGCTCACTTCTTCAAGCTAACTGCAACTCGCCCCCGAGAATGGCTTTCGCCAACCCTCGCAGCACAAGAGCGACCCTCACGAGCAGGCGTTTTTACGAGCCCGTAAAACGCGTTTTCTTTATCTACGTGAGACCGAGGTGGTGACACGCGCGCACGATTGAAAAATCGCCCGGTGCGCAATTTAACGAGCTCGGGCTCTGCAGGGGCGCGAGAACGATTTTCGCACGAGATACTACGCCATGTCACTATTTCTCGTCTCTCGGAAATTTTATAACCGTTCGTTTATGAAAGAGCGAGGAGGTTCTTCACTGGAGGTCCTGAAGGAATGTCTGTTTAGCGTGAATGTACGCGAAAGATATTGCGGAATGAAGATTGTATGTGCACGTGGATTATATGACGATTAGAAATTAGAGCACGCTTTATCGCAAGAAAAATTATTACGATAAATTGTACATACAGCTACCATCAATTAAAAATTGATCATTAGAAAGAATTTAAAATTTATAATAATAAATGACATTAGACTGCATGTAAATACATATAATTAATTAAAATGAGAAGGCCTTATCGGCCTGAGTGCACTTAGATAATATTTCGTATATATATTGAGAAAAATGTGACAAAACTAACAAAAAGATCCAACAAAAATGGCATTTTGTTGGTTTAAGCAGAACATTTTTCTCATTGTCAGTGCAGTCTTGTAAAGTGTGAAATCATTTTTGATCTGAAGCGCAATTTTAAATTGAATAGTAATATCACAAATTAAACAGAATTTCGATTTTTTTCAATTTTGGTTTTTTAGAACAAAAAATGTGGAACTCTTTTATTTTTATAAGGAACTGTAAAACTATAATGAAAAAATACTATTGGAATCGTTATTATATTTTATATATCAATAGAACGTCGTGCAAATTTCATAGATACCCAAGAGGGAAAAAACCAAAATTCAAAAAGTGGCATGTTAACTTCGCGAATCTAGCATGATACTTCTTTAAAGTACAAAAAAAGGTAAATATTTCCACTTTTGGCTACAGATGCCGTTAGTATTACTTGGATTCTACCAATATATGTAATTTGAAAACAAAATTCTAACAATTATCAATATTAATACACTTTAAATATAAAAGATAGCAACCCACGATACTTGGAGAAAAAGTGTTGATAATTTATAACAATTCTAGCGATATTTCTTATTAATTTTAGCAGAGATCTATAATGTACTATACTATTATTTTTAAATTGACAAGCAATTCAATGATATCGATGCTAATAAGTATCTTGAAAAGCTGTAAATAAATGTTTGCGAAAAATAATCAAACTGAATCTCGAATTCCTACATTCTATGACGAAAAAAATTACAATTATTTAAAAAGTTAACGGTAGAGACGACTACCGCAAATGTTCAAATAATGTCTAGAAATAATGTCCACGAACTCATTTAACCAGCTGTGTAAATTTTATGTTAACACTATGACCAAATGTGCCATTTTGCAGTCGACGATGTTTTCTTCTAACCAGCCGTTCGTTATAAAGATCTAAAAATAATGTCGTAATTTATAACGCTATCGTCTTCTCTAACAAGAAAACCGGAAATACGTATTATCATATGTCCGGCACGTGCGTTCATTTTTAATACGTTTACATCGATTTATGGAATATCTACATGTCGATCCAAGAAAACGTGATATCAAGACTCATCATAAATTTGTAAAAACCCTAACATTTTCAAATTGATGAGACGAGTTTCTTCCCTCCTCTCCTAAGGAAATTATTGGTTCCGTTGGTATCCTCCTCTCTCCTTGGTTCTCAAGTGCATTCCCGCCGTTCGTGTTTCACGAATCGCAGCACGAAATCGCCAGACACCATGCCGCGGGATCGTTGCACATACGTATCTCCGCGTCGTTCCCAGGAATCTGCTTTTTACTAATTCAATGTTCGAAGAATGCCGTGGCGTGACGTCCACTTATAATTTCATGACGGCGTGGAACGTTCCCGAGCGGCGCTCCAACAACTCGGATTTCCGCCCCGATGGGGCCAGAATACATAGGGCCGTTATACGATCGATAAGTACGTAGGTACGTACCGGTGATGTGGAATTATGTGCCATCGCGAGAAATGTAAACGACGTCACCGTGCCATTCGACGATCTTGACGTTATTTCGATATGATAAATTCTCCAACGACCATGCCGACTCGGTGAACAGTTCTCCTGTCGCGCGTTATCCTTCATTTGCATGTTGGATTATTTCATTAAAGCGAATCGTCCTCCAAAGGATCTCCATTTGATATGTCCAGAAATAAACAGAGCTAAAGCCTTCGGCGGCCATAGACAGCTTATATTAATTTGCGAGATGACGTGGATTTCGACGGTTTAATTGCATTCGCGAATCGACGAATTGTACGTATTCGCGCGGTTAATTAAAGCCAAATCGTTTTTCATTATATAAATTAACGGAAGCTAATCGATTATTTTTGATGGGGATGAATCACGTATCTACATATATTTGACATCTCTCTTATATTATTTAGTAACTATAACATTATAAAAATTACGTACTTTTTTTAAGACGCTCATTGAGAAAAAGAAAGATAATTTCAGATTTATTGTGTATGTAAACTGAAGTTGATATCTTCTACATTATCATTATCATTAACAGAAATTGGATAATAAAATATAATTGAAGTACATTAATTAAAATATATAGTGTATTGATATACTTACTAAATGTTATCTTTCTTGTTCGATATTTCTCAATTAAAAATATATATGTGGATATATAAATGGAAAATAAATGTGGATATGAACCGCACTGATAATGCGTTTGGGTTAAATATTTTTCCATAATGGAATAAACGGTTTCGCGAAGGCAAACAAGGCGTAAAATAAATTTTTCTATGTGATGAAGTTCACCCGATCATCCACAGTCGTATAAAATTCAATATTATTTATCAGCTCGATTATTTATTCCCCCCCCCCCTCTCTCTATTTCTATCTATTTCACTCATTTTTTCTTCTCCAGTCGGTCATTAACGTAACAACTGTTACGCGTCATTTCAGCGTAACTGTTTGTTTCAATTTTCTATCCATTATCAGCTATCACCGACGCTGGCCGATATTGGTCGATATTATGTCTCGTGCACGAGCTGGAATCAAGTACACGCCCGTTTACGATCAAAACTCGTTCGTTTATAAAACGTTAACGTCGCGAGAGGCAATTTGTGCACTTCTCTTTTTATGTCTTTGTACAATCAAAACCATTTTACGCATCACTATTAATCACTAATCCATCAATCCTTCGTTACAGGCACGATGGCTTTTAAATTTCTCAATCCAATGCAATATTGCGATATGGAGATACTTCATCAAGGAAGAAGTCGGTTCTTATTTAAGGAAAAGTCTTTGATTTGATCAAAGATACGTTTTCTCGATTAAAACAATATTCACAGATAATTCTCCACATTTCAACGACTTTCAAAAACACGAGTTTAATATTTATTTCCGACTGATTGATTTGTTTATCGCTTTGCGTTGCAACGTAATGCACGCGTGCCAATGGGATATGCAGGTATCTATTTGATAGCGGGATTATCGACATGTTACGATGTCGTTATGAAAACAGAGTATCGATTCGCGAAGGCAATTTGCAATGACCTCTTGACGGCAATACAATACGACGGTGCTAACGGCCGACGGGCGGTCATTGTTCCGCAATTATTGTCCTATCTAATCGTCACTAGTAGCTAGGAGCAAGTCGTTGAGCGTTTCTCGATATCTAATCGTAAAAGTTAGCATACGTGGGAGAAGCGATTGCAGCGATTCCCATTCGAAACGGTCCACGCTTGTTAAGGTTTCCACTCGACTTCTTTTTTTGTTATGACAAGAGATTACAAAACAAGAAGCGAACTATTAATAACGTAGATATACGAGTAACGAAAAGGATGAAAGCCACGGTATAATGGATGAGTATAAGAAAAAATAAAAAAGAACGATGTCAATGTGCAACAAAAGAATACGTACAAGAAGCAATCAATCATGGATATTATTAAAAAATTAAATAGATGCATGATTTCAATCTCTCGAATAAAAAGTTTCGATATGATTAATTAAAATCATAGACATGTACGCGCGAACCATCGTGATAATGTTATACGAAGATGATAGTTTCGTATACAACTATTCTCATGACTCATACGCTTATCGATATTTATGCTCGCTAGGCGTGCGAACGTGCTTAAAATCACGAAAGCGAGTAAGCTACGCGTGCGTGTAGAATAAATATTTTTACGTTGTAGTATTGAGTGTACGAAGAAATAAATATATTCGACGCGCGATGGACGCAACAACCGGCCGGAAGATGATTTAACTTCGTCGAGGACCGGTAAACCATTCGAGGAATCGAATTCCCTAATTAGGAGTCATTGAGACCGATTTTCTGGGCTATGGGCCTGTCCGGGGCGTCCGTTCAAGGAATTCCACGGTAATGGCTAACACGATAAATGAGATCTCGGCAAATCCAATCTCGCGCAATAAGGGATGTCTTTCCTTTCGTTTCCGCCGCTGGTACTAAACGGCATAATCGAGCGAGGATTTAATCTCCCTCCTCTTCCCCTTTCTCCTCTGGATCATACCGAGTTTTATCCATGACACGCTGTAAATCATTATAGTTCTTGCTCTTTGACCTCTTCCGAACGATGTTAGAAAGCTCTTTGATGACCGCCGTTATCGCTGATCGGTTGACACTCGGTTCTTTCGCGGCACGAAACTCGTGCTGTGGCTGGCTGGTTAACGCCGGAGATATATCTGAACATATCGTAAATCATCGCTGCTCACAGATAAAATCCTCGATCACGTTTTCATGGATTTTGCATGGATCGATATGGCTGCGCCGACAATAATTACAAGCCTCGCCTAAGAGGTCTTTATCGAGACAAACGTTACTGCAAATCAAAAGACGCAGTAGCATTTTACGACAATTATGTGTAGTATAAATATATAATATCCATAAGTATAAAATGATACTTGATCTTGTTAAGAATACATTCTTTTTGCCAATATTATTTGATTAATCAATAATTTTCTGTCAAGTTAAAAAAGTTTTTCCCCTTCTTTGGGAAATTTAATTTTTTGTGTTATGTCATTTTTGAAGTAAAAGAACGATGTCATTTTACACAAATATTTTGCATAGTCGATATTACATAATATGCTAAAAGTCACATCAATATGAGAAAGCCGAAATAAAACGTCCGTATCTGTGGCATTCAGATCACATCTTAGATCAGTTTTTATCTTTCATTCTTTATACATTCGGTCGCAGACGAGAAAAAAAAGTTGATAGATATATTTTTCTCTCGTAGTCGTGGCGTCTCCTTTTGAAAAATCCGGGATACGCGACGGGTTTGTATTTCGCCCAAGATGAATGTGGGCAATGAAATACGGGTATAGACGGCAAATCGGAAAGAACGTGGAACACGCGATACGAGTATAGCACGGAAGCAGCCGGGTCTTCGACTACGCACGCTGATACGTCCGAAAAAGATCGAAAGCAGATGGAAGCAATATATTCCTATCCAGATTTTGATAGTGCCGGAACAAAGGCTTCTTTACTTGACTTGGCCGATAAAAATAGTCTTAAAGCACATAAAAAAACTTATGTTCGTTTTATTATTATGAGTATAGACCTATTGGTTTCGTTTGTTAGTAATCTTTATTAGTCATAAGTGAGATACGGCGAAACTTTGATAATTTTGATGTGAAGTAAAATTCATGGGATTAATTATTTCGAGCAGTGCATTTGCGAGTATACGTTTTGACCATAAACATATAAGATAGACCCATATATTTTTCTATAGTATATGCTGAGTGGCAGAACGGTGCGAGAGGCAAAATATCGGGGCAATCTATCCTTCTCTGCGCGCGCATCTTAACATTTACATTACTGAAACGAATAAAATAAGATATAAAAGTAAGGGTAATACTCAAGAATTCTATCCTTCCTCACCGATTTTGATGAAATTAGAGCAGAAAATATTTATTTTAGCCTCATTTATATGTCATCATGTCTCTATGCCGATCGGCATTTAGGCTGCGCGCGGGTTGGTGAAGTAAGGGGTAGGAACTAACCTGAAAATCAGTCGAAATGTGCAACTAAATCCCAGCTTTGCCTTAGATAATACAAATACCGGCAATACCGTAACTTTCAAACCTCATAACTCAAAATGTATTTAACGAAAAAATATTTTATTATAGCGTTTTGGAAAGCTCTTGAGATAAGCTGCAAAAGTGTGCAATAAAAAATGGGGGATTTCATTCAAAAAATTTCATGCAACCTTAACCTAACCTTAAGGATGTTTTCTTAAGGTCAACTAAGGTCTATCTTTTTTCCCCCTTGAAACTATAAAACTTTTGTCTGAAAGATTTTTTGAAAAAACTTCTCCCTTTCGAGAGATTCAAGTGTATTGATTAAAATGGTCTGTGTTGTGGGTGGGTGTGTGTGTGTGTATTATTTATAGACGCGTGTGTAGTTTCACATTGGGTGCCTGCCATTTAGTGACACAAGTCGACACAAATGTTCTTTGCATTCCAACAAAAACAAAACGATACTTGTGTCGACTTGTGTGACTAAATGGAAGGTACCCATTATAATTGTGACGACACAACGAGTACCAGAATTCTGGAAGATTGCGAGACGAGCTCAATGCGATTAAATCGGCTGGTAACCGAATTTCTTAATTAATAGTACGCGCGCGTACGCCACGGGGGAGTTGCGGCTGTAATTAAATCCGCGTCACGGCGGGATACACGGACATTAGCGTACATAAATCCGTTCGCTTTGTAATTAAAGCGCGCGCCGTTTTCTTCGCGCGACGCAGCAGAGCGAGAGTGCGAGCGTGAATCACCATTGTGCATTCAACGCGTGTACAACGTGATCGTGGCATGTTGCATGGTGTTGCACCACATGGGTATGCGATAAACACCGACGAAATCGTTTAATAGTCGGAACAAAAACTAGTAGCCATATCGGTTGAACTGTCGGCGTCAGTTAAGTAATTAAAGAGGGAACTAAGTTATCAAAGTGGTACCCTCGGTAGTTGAATAACTAGAGTTTTCTATTAAAAAAATGTTTTAAAAGTAAAGTACAGTAATAATATACAGTAAAAGTATACAGTAATAGTATACAGTAAAAGTATAAAGAGTCAATGATAATTAAAAATTTAAAGTCATTCCTTTTTATTCAAAGCGCTAGTATACTGTTAAATACCAAAGGAGCAATGGTAATCCAATTCTAAAAGTTAAACATTTTGTTATTTTTAAATTACATGTCAAAATGTAACAATCCATTGCTACGGTTAGTATCAAAGTAAACAACATCCATATAAATGTACGCACTCTCAAATAATGAATATGAGTCTTTAACATGTTTTCTTGAGTTAAATTGTTTAACACCATTGTCTTAGTTAATATATTATATATTAAGTAAGAGCAGCGGCGCCTTACAGAAACGATTAAAAATAACTCAAACTGTGGGTATAATTTGAAATTATGAATTTACAGTATATATAAAGACAAAAAGTATCTCACCGCTATATTTACATTGTATATGTTATCTAGATCAAGTGACTTTTGGTTTACACTTAGTTAGTTGATTCGAAATACTGCAGTGGATGTCTCATGCTGATATAAATTGCATTCTGTATCGCATTGTATTCTCAAAGTAGCGTGAATCATTTGAAGACGGCGACCCGTAAATGTTTTCGCACGTGCTACGAGACAAACGCAGAAACGACTCTTCAGCGGAGAGCGTTGTACTCGGTGAAATCGTCACAGCCGATAAGTCAGATCAGTTTAAGGACTTAGCCCATTGAAGTGCGACGTGCCTCCTGATTCACTTACCCTCCGCACGTTTATCGGCGCGTGAATGGCGAGGAGACGCCGCGCGATCTCGCAGATGCGCGTCCCAAAAAGGGCTCCGAGATTGGACACATATCTTTTATTCGAGCAGCTTCCGGCGCGCACACGACGTTGTCGACGATACACAATGAATTCCTCGGGCTTGCTGTCTTTGTCGTGGCAATCTCAGTTCATCTCATAAAGCACTTCGACGTGGTAACCCAGTTCCATCCGTTGACGAATGCCGGAGGCGTCGAACCGACGACGACGAAGGGCTTTTGGTCGGAAACTGCGCTCGTGAGGCGAACTTGCTCGTCCTCGAGAATCATCCGTCTAACTTTGCGTAACACATTGTTAAGCGTAAACAAGATTATCCCACAACTAGACAAACCCGCGTTTGCTCGTTACCACGCAGCACGTCGAGTACCTTCAGGGATGACAGCGCGAACGAGAAATTATAATGTATCTGCTTGTGCTAACTAATACGAACTTTGAAATTATCACGTACCGATAATTTCTTCTAGGTCAGTATTGGCGTAAACAGGAATATGTCGAATGACATAAAGTTATCGTTTTATGTAAATGTAGATAACTTTTATATAAATTGCGGTTTTCCTTCCTTTCTTTTGCGGTCAATATAAAGTTCAAATAAAGTTTATACCTAATCGTTTTCTTGGCGAAAGAGTACATGATGTATTATGATATCATTTAACAAATAATTTCGAGAGATACGCAAGTAGATTGAAGAATAATATTATTTCAAAGCCTTTTCATTTTTGCACAGAGATATCTCTTAAACAAAATTTTATGTTCCATATCGTAGTCGTATCGGTTGACGTCACCAGTGTTTGGAAAGATTAACTGCAAGGATTACCATCACCAGATTATAGAAGACATATAACAGATATCAAACATTATAAACTTAAATCTTAAACTCCCTGATCCATTAGATGATTCCTTATCAAATTTATCATTCCATTTATCATTCCCACATTCGTAACTTTTTATTTTAAATTTGTGACATCAGACCAATTAAAACGATCTTTGCCATTGCAAATATCATTTCTATTGTTAGGTACTTTCTCCGAATTTGAATCAGTGGATAATCACTGATATCAGTCTCAAGTATGCCATTGGTATCAATGAATTCATAGTGAACTTCAATTAAAAAATCAATAAAAGTGGAATTCCTAACTTAACTAATCTTGCTTCAGTGTATAAATTCAAAGTATATGATATTGGACGTACAAATATCAGTATTTTGATAGTTTTAATTATATAATGCTTAAATTCCCTTTCTTTTTCAGTTGAATTTCACTGATTCAGATTTAGAGAACACAATTGTCATACGTATACCACGATATACGTACCGGGGCTGAGGTTTATTCGCAGTAACTTTCACCTAGCCAAATATCTATTTTGAAAGTCGGTGGACGGTTTGCCGGGAGATAAGACACGAGGGGGATGATTGCGAATAATACGACGATCTGTGCACAAACGTTCTCATAGATATACAGCGGTAGACCAGCTATCGGAGCTGCGGCGTTATCGTTTCACTGATAGCTGGCACTAGACGCGAGTTACGTAACACTTTAGGGTCAACGTTTCCACTGGCTTTATGCAATTGCATGTCGGTATGCTATGAATAGCTTTGCCCAGCCAGCGACGGCCGTAAACTAACTTTACCGCGAACAAGTCGACGCACTCGGCTTCATATAGATAGATGCTTAAGAAAATTCTATTTTTGCGTCGCGGCAATAGCATTGCTTGTACAACGTCGTTCGTCGATAGATCGCCGATTGCACAAAGCGCGATGATATCTACGGTAAACATTATGATTTCCATCGCTACGTACAATTATAGATATACATACAATAATAAATATACTTCTTATCAATCTGAACTCAAATAAGAATATTTTTTTTCTTTTATTTAGTTTTGTAATTTTTGCATTTCAGCTTTTCATTTGTTTATTCGGTTGCGCATGCGATAAATATTTATATAGATAAAAAAAATGCCGCTACTTATCTTTATAATGTATCTTCTTGAGAATACAGAATACTAATGCAAATTATTCCGCGGATAGATATACGATTGGATGTAAATTGCGCTGCGATTATCGGTATGAAATATATTTCTTTGCAGGATCTTGATTCTGCACGCAGTTTGTTCATAAAAAGATAATTAAATCTATTTTGCAATAAGGAGTATGTGAGTTTTCGCGCGTGCCATTTACATAATTCTACAAACCGTTTAATTCCCTGTTAAGCTAACAATACTTCGCTACTAGAAGTAGATATTTTCACGGCTTGCTCGACACTCTTTGTCATCGTGACACACATCGGATTACAACTTAATGTGCTTTAAAAGGAATTGTCAAAGTATGAAAACACATTGACTAAGTTGCTTTTCTTGTTCGAAGGAAATAATGATGTTACATTCCGCATACATCCATTCGCTTCGTATTTTATATTGGAAGTTGGATTTAAAAATCAAGTTAGATATACTTAAAACTAGTAGATACGGACAGAATTATGTTTGGTATCGGAATCAATAGGATTATTTCATTTCACGTGGTTACTCGTTATCGAGACCCTGGCCATTTTATAATCTAAAGCTCTTTAAAGATGGCCGAGCGAGATGTTAGTGGATCCACGTTACTCTTATTTTCGAAGGGCGTGGCTATCAACTGGTATGTTTAAAGACCACTCGATATACCATGACGCATCATGGTTACATCGTATGAGAGCAATTATGATGTCTTATTTAGGTATGGAGTGGATAGCAGGTATCGATCGTAGAACTCGAGGGTGGGATAACAGGGCGGGTGGCTTTCAAGGGGCTCGTTCGCTCTCGTCGAGCGCGAAAAGTAGAACGTTCGCGTGGAGACGCGGTGAGTTTTAGGGTCAAAGCGCGACATCGGAAAGGATGGATTCTCGCGTCGAGTTTCTCCCGCGAGTGACGCGCCCTGTAATTTCCAATTCCGGCGTTGGTACAAGCGTGGCTGAGGACACGTAGGAACGATATGGAACGCGATGGTGGCCCGGGAAACGGCAGTGGTGGTGATCGACGAGTGATGGTGGTGGTGAAACCCGTTTGCCACCGGCAACGGAAACGGGGGTAGTGGTGGTGGATCCTACGCGGGGTAGAAACTTCACGAGGGGGCGCATACGCGACCCCTGACGCCGGTGCCAGCGGTCGGGGAAGAGAAACCCTGGTGGCCTGCGATTGCAGCGGGCATGCGCAGCCTGAAACCGAAAGTGCACGCCCACCCGGAGCAATGCCGCCCCTGAACCTAGACCTACACCCCCGCTCTCTCTCCGGAGCCCCATCAACCCGATCAACCCGGTGCCCCTAACCTTCAAACTCCAACCTCTAACCGGGCGCCGCTCTCCCACCCTCCTCCAACCACCCCGTCGACCGAGCGCCGCTCGTTCTGTCGCTGCACAAGCGAGGCTCCCAGGAAAATTCCCTTTGCGCCCTAAGGACGCGCATGTACCGCCCGAGGGTGAAAAATGAGTGCCGCGCGGCACCGGCGGCGTAACAATGACGACTTGGATTACGCGCTTTATTGCGTTTCTGACTAGAATGGATGTTAATGCAATGCCGTAGATTCGATAATAGGAGTCAACCTTCGTTCTTCCTTCACCTTTTCTATGTCTCGTGGTACGCGGTCCAATTCTGATGCTCGTGAGAATTTGAAAGCTTTGCAAAGGTTGAGACTAGGATGGCCAACCGTTTTGAATTTTGCGCAATACATCCCGATTTTCGGAAGGTGTTCTTTAAAGGCGTTCCGAAAGAATCCTATAGGAACATCATTTATCACGATTTATTATATAACATAAATTAATGTAAAATTTATTAGTATATTAAAAAAAAAAGTTTCGATTAAGTTAAACCGATTAACTCGCAATAGATTATTGTTTAATTTTATTAATAAATAAATATTTTATTTATCTAGCTATGTACATCTGATTAGCTTAATTTGGTTAATATTACAAGATGTTTTTCTAATCCAACGCATAATAAAAAAATTCCGATTTTTATGTTGTGTGATATTTTAAGATTAATATCCCGAAATTGAATAATCAAGAGTTGGCCATCCTAGTTGAGACCATCGTGCGTGCGAGTATCGGGATTTCCATTACCGTTTGTACACCGCAAGTACTTAATATGCACATAATTTACCTAATTGCGACATGTCGCAACATTTAACGTATTATATATATGTCTATGTATTTTCCCGCGCATCGCGAATGACTAGCAACTATCATCGACTGCAACAAAAGCGAGGTATAAACATTGCTATTGTTTTATGCGAGGGATAAACCGCGGAGGGCATTGCGGTGTAAAGATTTGGGGCATTACTGGCATTACTTAAGAGAATTGTGCATTATAATAAATATGAGGTTATGCATTATTAAGGCGTTGATAAGCATTTATGATCATAAAAATTGGGCATTACTTGGGTATTACGGAGCATTAGTAGACATTGGTGTATACAATTTTGGTTAGCAGTTTACCCCTCGGTTTTATGGCTCGGTTTTATGCAACACAGCAACGTAAAATTCTGAACGCAAGGTGTTGCGTTTGCCGTGTCGCACGAACGCCACCGCGCGAATCACGAAGAGAACGACGATGGAACCGGGAAATTTTCTTCCGTGCAATTGTCTCGATTTTTTCTTGAGCCCCATTTTCTTCTGATTCTTCTGATTCGCTCTCGAAGGGCGGATTTCTAATAGTGCGCTCCGGATACTTCTTAATGCGCGAACGGGGATGGGCTACGTGATTCTTTTCAGTGACACATCTGGTTCTTTGTACATCCGAACTCGTCTTTATATATCCGAAAACTCGTCTGCCTGCACCTCGCCCTCTGGTTCTGCTCTTCCCCATAACGCGTAGCGTCCTATGTGCCGGCTTAAAGCCTCATTCACGATCACCGTCCTAGAAACCCGAACCGATCAAAACAGCTTTTTCATAGGGAGCCCTCTCGAGAACGGTGGATTATCCTTTCCCGGGATACCCCGTAGGCACTGTCCTATAGTCGGTTCCCTTGCGTTTAACCATCGACGAAATTCGGGAACCGACTGACCTGAATTCCTGCCGCTTGAACGCCGCGACGGCTCGTTCTTGTACAATATTTACACAAGCTGATACAAATGGCGAGACTTCACCATGCTGGCGAATCAAATTCGTCTCTCTGACATTACGTACAATGCTTAAGTGTGATATTTACTACGGGTCTTGTTATTTATCGTTATACCTGGATATTTATCGGAAGGAAAGAGTCGCACGTGGATGAAATACGCGCTATAGAGATTCAATCGATTTATTCATTCCTTGTTCATGATTCCAATTGTTTGTCTGTGCTCACGATTGAAAAATCTCTACGAGTTGAATAGATTCGTGAAACACGCATGGAAAAAAACTGATTAGGTGGTTTAGCAAAACTACAGCTAGCGAGAGTCCATTTATATATAATTAAGAAAATTTGATGATTCAACAAAGAAATTCTATGTTTGTAAGTAATTATCAGTATGCTAATTCAATTGATTCTGTGCTATAATGAAATTGCTAATGTAATAAATTTTCTTCATTACAGCATCAACATTATGTGTCATCTTACAAAGTAAGCAATTTTGTTAAAAGTTTTGATTTATATATTGGATTAATTTTCATAAAAAATTATCTCGGTTGTATTAATAAATTTGCTGTGCCATTACAACAAATGTAATTACCTATAATTGCTACTTTTATTCAGTTTTATTCAGTACAACTTTACTACTTTAACATAGAAAACTGGCTGTCCATATATTACGGTTGTAGATTTGCTGAATCAATGAAGTTTTTAGTTCTTACAACAAATTTTTTTCCGTTAGAAGTTCAATAAGGTTTTGTCTAGGCTTGTTGAATGATAAAATTTAATGCATCGTTTTCGGAATACTAATCCATTAGAATAACCGAAAAAATATAAATAATCACTGAAAGAATGATTGTAAGATTTGGTTCCTTTTAGGCCGATAGTGGATTCTTATTTTAAAACCGTCTTAAGTAATGTCTTAAAATGCTAATACGACCTCTGATTGGTTTATAACATCTTAAGATAGCCTCAAATATAAGAATCGACTATGAATACCGGCTTTAGTTTCCGATAGATCAATCTATTTTCAATCACTCATGTATCTTTGAAGATGCTTGCGATATTTTGCATTAGAAAATCTTCATCACTATGTATATGTGATTTTACACTAAAAAAATTCTTATGCAATTTTATTTTTATCAACATTCGTAATTATGGATCAATGTCACATACAAAATGTGTATGTGATTTCGCACCAAAGAAATTCTTATGCATATATTATTTTTATCAACATTCGTAATTATGGATCAATGTCATATGCGAATTGGGCGGTTTCAAGTTCCCTAACAGCTTTACGATCACTATAATGTTATGCAATGTAATCTAATACGCATCTCGTTTCGCATTGCCGTCGTTGCGAAGCTGACTTGGTGCGTAGTTTCGGTCCAAACATGCGAGGTTTACTGTGGTAAACAAAATCGATTCTTTACGATTATATTTTCGTACGACTGAACATATGGAAACGTGTGCTTGTGAAGATATTTCGCGTTGTGTTTAAATGAATTTAAAGTTTATACGATTCAATTAGTTTATGGTAATATAAATATATAGGTAGAAATATAAAAAGTTGTATATGTTCGTAATCGAAGAAATAATCAAATAAATAAAATGGTCAATTTTTACGAGTAAAATATTTTAAGATTATAAGTTATGCAAAGTTTAATTGACGATCGTAATAATGTGATAAAATATCGTGTGTTGATAATTCGTTTTGCTAATCAACACTAAATTAATACGATCGTGATCGTATCATATATGTATACGATAGAACAAGAAGTATGATATATTTATGCAAACAATTACTTTTTTGTCAGAATATCTCGTTTAGATATCAATTGCGTTTTTATTTGCGTTTTATTTTCAATCGATAGATATGTCATTTATTTATAAAGTAACTTAGAAAATAAGAGTATTTCACGAAAGAATCATTATTTGGCATGTGAACGTTTGAACGTTGATAAAAATATCGGCAAGCTTAGCAAAATATCAACTACTGAAAAACTAAGAAAAATTTTTGATACATCCGTTTCGTATGTGATTAAAAATATTTCATTCGCACAATAAACATAAAGAAAAAAGAATTTTTGTCATTGACGCTTTTTTTTTACAGATAAGTTAAATATACGATAAACAACGTTTAATGTTAAATCAAAACGTTGTTTGTGCAATTCTCTCGTTGACACTTGCGATAACACGAGTTCGCGAGAATAAATCGAGAAACGACAGACGACAATGTTTCTCCGATTTATCATTTGTGATAAATTATTTTAACAGCGTATTTGCAGATATAAATTTCTTGACAAATACCAGATATAACATCAAAATTTTGAATATAACTATTTTATCAATACATTCGATACACGGGGGGTTTATTTAGTTTCTATTTTTGTGTTTTGTTTCGTCAGCTGTAGCAAAATTTCTATCGAATAAAAATATCAGATTCTCTCTTTCTCGAAGGCATCGAAAATAGTATTTAGAAAGACGAGTTTGGAAAGACGGTGACGCGACCGACGCTCTGATCTTAAAATTTGCATCGAAAGACCTGGCCTACCTGACTAATCGCATTCCGTCCGTCTTATATGAATGTTCATAATATGCAATTAGCATAAATTGAGATCCGTTGAAGCGATAAACGTGCGGAACGGCACGTTTCGTCGGTACTTACCTGAGAGAATTTTTCTGCGTGTAATTATGTCGGTCACAACCACAAACGTTGAAATTGCGTATTCGAATTTCGTACAAGTTTGGAGAGTCCAAGGAAATCTGCAAAAAATGTTTTACTTTATCAATGATCGGAGCAAAAATTGGAGTATGAGTTTAATATATAATTATAGAGCAAAGTCCATTAGAGGGACTTAATATTTTTAACTTTTACAGGATGGAAAAAGCTATAGTGGCGCTGAAACTGTACTCATATTTTGAAGCATACAATGAAATAATGAATTAACAAATCCTAATCAAAACGGAAAGCTCTGTAAGATTTCAGAAATAGATCTCTGCCTTCTGAAAGTTAATATAAATAGCAACAGAGAGTGTAAAAAGACGTTTTTATGGTACTAAGAGAAAAAAATGATTGCAATTACCAAAATTTTATTATTTAATTCATTACAGTCATTTTTTAGGATAATTATATATCTATAGTTCTTTTAATTATACAAATATAGTAAATTGTACTATTAATAATAGTCACGCACACTGCTTGAAAATCTGTAGTTTTTTCTCAACATATTTTTTATTAATATAAATAGCAAGTGAATTTAAGAAAATAGTTACATTCACTATAACTACGATTGCATTTACGTCTGATCAATATATTGATGCAACACGCGATACGTTTCTTATAAAATTCGATTGATTTTATTCTTTTTCAACGTTAGCTACTCTTCATTTTTGGACTTTAGTACGATCTCGTTCACATTGATATTCGCGATCGTGGCATTTCGCGAATTTATGACGTACCTATGCTTTCAACGGCACGTAGATGCGTAACGAGGAAAAGAAACAGCCCCCACAGACGATTAAGTGGAAAGTATCATTTGTATCTTTTTTTAATGCGTTCGTCGTGAATCATCCGTTCCGTTTCTTCCTTTTTCTCGGTACGGAGAACACAAGATCGTTTACGTACATTTGTTTGAAATTCCTGTAAAATAAATGTAAAGTTATGTTTATCTTGAATAAATAATGATGAAAAGATGTAGCGAAGAATGCGAAAAATATATTTTCATTTCAGAGAAGCAACATTTTAACATGATCTTCTTCATCGTTTCTAGTACTACTTTTACATTTAAAACGAGGAATAAGCTTTCTTCATGAGAACACTGTGAAATTTCACTAGAATACCGAATTTCATATTCCAGTTGTGTGTTGCATGGTTACGTACGGATGAAGCGTCGTTTGGATCCTTTTGCACACGTCACGGCTCCGTTTTCACTTTATTCGGGCTTTAAAGCTCTTACACGAATATTGTTTGCGCGATATGCAACGAGACAGGAAGGTAAGCTAATGTCAAAAGGACACGAACAAGATAGGAGAAACAGGCGGTCGGAACTTGCACTAACACATCGCCGTAAAGCTTGTTTGCCAAAAAATTACGAAGAGATGTAGAAGCAGAAGATTGCAGATTTTGACGTTAAGGTATATTAAAATGTCAGCTTATCTAAAATTAAAATGGTTCGAGACCTCACAAAATGAAACGATATTTATATAGATCTTTTATAACATCATATATATTTTATACTCATTTAAACGTAATTTACGCAATTTGTTCGATTACAAATTTTTAACTTGAAAAAACTCATTTTGAACTTCAAGATAGCTACAGCTAATCTAACCTAACGTTTAGAAACAATGATTTATATGTTTATAAGATATTCAATATAATGCTTATTTATTTATAGGATATTTAACTCGTAACAAGAACATATTTTTGACGCTGAAGGAATATGCGAATCTTTAGGACCCATTAAAGTTTTCATTATTATATCAATTGTAAAAAATTGCAGCACCTAAACTTAACATAAATATACAATAAATAGCTAGTCTATGATTAGAATAAAATTGTAGAAAATAAGATGTAAAAAAAATTATTCCAATTCATTATATCATTTAAAAATTAGAGAAATATCCCAGAATCAGCGCCACCCATAGGTTCCAGCTATAGATTAATATAGATATATTTATATTCACCTCATTAATGCTGTCAGTATTCATTAACGTCGAGTATAACTTTCGTCGCGAGCGAGAAACGTAACTTCGCAATTGCGTCGCATTTACTAAATATTAGATAGATGGCGTATAGGATTTTCGGGTATGGCACGAATATGAAGCACGGGTTTCAGGCGTTACCCTCGTAACTACGTACGTACAAATTCCTCGTTGAATTCATCCGGACCGCTTCGTATCGCGAAAACGTATACTCGCACGCAGTACGCACATACATACTACGGGCGAAGTGCGTAGTACCAAATTATATTCGCGGGGCTGCGTTCGGCTAGCCGGCCGGCCGGCCGGGTTCGAAAAGTAAAACGGCGCGTGTGTCGTTGTGTGTGTGATCGGCGTGGTACGCAGCGAGAGGCGAGAGCGAGCGAGACGCGGCGAGGAAACGAGGGAGACGATAACAACGAGGTACCCGGCGCGGCGGTCGCGCGTGAGACGGACAGAGAGACGCCGCGATGGGAGCGAGAGAAAGAGAGAGAGAGAGAAAGAAAGAGAAAGAGAGAAGGGAAACGGGCGTAGCAGGGGACTAGATCGCGAGCGCGAGGGAGACGGGACTACATCGCGGCCGTGGTGCGCCCGCGGAGGTACGCGACAACGGCGCGCATCGATTGGCGCTCTAGCCGTGACCCCCACCATGGTGCTTTCGCTTTCACCCAATGGGGCCTCACTTTCGCGCTCGCCCGCGTTCGGCGCCACGGCAGCCGGCACGCTGTCCGCCGCTGTCGTCGCCGGCTTCTCTCAGTGACTGGTGCACCCTACGTGCGAGCGAGCGTTTTTCGTGCGTCCGTGTGATCGTCCGTCTCGTCTCGGGAGCGGTAGAAAGAGAAAGAGGACGAACGAAAAAGGGCGGCGGTGAAGAAGAAGAAGGAGGAGAAGGAGGAAGAGGGAGTGAGGCAGCCTCGGTGTCGACAAGCGCTACGTGTATGCCCTTTCGTCCAAGACTGTAACACGCTCGCGTATACCGTTAATAAAGTGTGCCGATTCAAATCGTCGCGGCGGTCCGTCGTGAAACGCGACGCGCGCGCGCGCGCGCGCGCTCACCGTTGGAAATTGCGTTGTACGCCGGGGCGGCGCGTACTCCGGCGCCGCGGTTGACCCTGACATTCGAGAAGCCGGGGCGGGCGAGAGACACTCGTCGTCTCGCGCGCGCAGGAGCGACATCGCGCTCGTGTGTCGAGTGACTCGGTGAACGAACGAAGGAAAGGACGTTAACCAGCGTACCTTCCGATTTCAGACTTTTCCTCCGCGACGCGTCGTGTCGTGTCGCGGTCTAGCATCCTGACCTTGACTCCGATGCCCCAGCGCGTCGATAGAGACATCGAGGAACGTCACGTCGTGTTCCGTGCAGGATTCCCCCCTCGCGGTGTGCCGATCGCGCGACCGGCGCGGGCGGTCCTGTTGTGACACGCGAATGACCTTGATTCTTCGGCGAGGCGACGCCTTGGATATCGCCGAGTCGTGCGAACCGGTCGCCCGCGAGATCGGTTGATTTGGTGTCTTTACACGTGTGAGGTGGGTCACCTGGAGATGAACAAGTAGGAAAACAAGCCTGTATCTTCGTGGCTAGAACGAAGCGTGCGTTCGTCGTCGCACCCACCATCCGCGACAGCTCGAATCTATCGCGAGGCGTCATCTGTGACGAAAGAACGACGTCCGAGAAATAACGGAAGAGAACATCTGACCTTGAAGTGCAGAGGACACCTTATATGGCACCGCGGCGTCACGCCAACGGCGGCCACGGAGGTGGCGGCGGTGGCCTCTTGGAGAACGGGGGCGTTGGCGTTGGCACTAACGATCCCATGGATAATCTGCTGGGCCCGAGCCAGACGACGCGCTGCTGCACGCCGACCGGCGAGTGTCTGCGCGGCGACACCCTCATCCGCCTCAACGCCCTGCACGACGCGGTCAAGGTCACCTGCAATAACGACAATTGTCCGGTCGGTCAGTTCATGCACCGTGAGTGCTTCGACGTCTGGGAGCAGACGGTACTCACGTATCTGAAAAGCTGCGGCCGCGCTCGCAGCTGGTCCGAGCGTCAACGTCATCAGAATCTCTGGACGAAGAAGGGCTACGATCTCGCGTTCAAGGCGTGCGGCTGCCGCTGCGGTCGCGGCCACCTTAAGAAGGACCTCGACTGGATGCCGCCCGGTCTCGGCAACGTGCCTGGCAACCGCCCCGACGAAAACGAGGCGAAGAAGAAGAAGCGACGCAACCGTCAGAACACCAGGCCGAGCCTGGCCGTGTCGGCCGGCCCGCCGAATCACGGCAATCACGTCGTCGCCGCGAACGGCCGCGGCACCAGCGAGGCGCAGATGATCGAGTCTGGCCGCGGTAGGGCCGGCTCCTTGTCGTCCAGCACCGGTTCCAGCTCGCCGCCGGCCACCAGCGAACCCAGCGTCAGCCCTCTTCATCAGCCGCAGGCTATCATGAAGAAGAAGAGCAAGGTCGACTTTTTCAGCGATCGCGCGAGGTGAGTACTCTTCTCTTATTGGTCTCTTGAACAAAAAACGTCATCAGATTTGATCCTTCTCTCTACGGGGGATTTCTTTGTGGAACCGAAAGAAAACTGACAAGTGTGCGCGCGGTCATATACATATATATATATATGTATACACATATATCTATATATACCCTGAAAAAAATAGCCTAAATTTAAATAATTTGAATACTGCCAACTAAACATTTACTTACAATAAATAAATATTTACATAATAAAAAAAAGTGATTGTTAAAATCAAATTAATGTTTTTTGTACTAAATAGATATATTTTTATATTTAATAAATATTTAGTTGGTACTATTGAAATAAATATTTATTGAAATTTAGGGTATTTTTTCTCAGTGTGTGTATATATATATATATATATATACATAAGTAAAGGAGAAAAGGATCTTCCCTTTTATTCAACATTCTTTTATCTATATATTTATATTTTTTTTCTATAAGATAATATATTATGTTTTTTTAATATTAACATTGCACATCAATGATATTATGTAATTATTCACGTTTTTAATGTAACTCAAAATTTGTTTGATAACAGGCAAAGCTGAATTATTTTTGTAGAAGGAATTTTTTACTGAAATACGAATTTTTGTAAATTTAGGAAAGGTAGTAATTTGATACTTCAATTTGATCTTGTCCATTATGAAAAATTCTTAATACATTAAAACAAATATGTTAAATTTTATTAAGTATTTGTTTCAATAATACTAATTGAATATTTACTAAATGTAAACATACATATTTTTTTATATAAGAATCATTAACTTGGTTGAAATTTTTTTGTTTACCATAAGTAAATGACAAGTTAATACTGTTCAAACAAAATATTTAATAAAGGATATATAATGCCTGATTGTATCATCAAGATTATTAAGAATTGTATGCCAATTTAATTTAATTCGTGATGTTATTCCAGTAGTTTAATTGCGTTTATAAATCCGGAAAACCAATTCGGCGCGCAGTTTGAAGGACTACAAATGGTATATATGCAAGTACATATATATTATATATATAATTCACATTAAATTATTTAAGCATAAAAGATCTAACTTCGACCGGTATATTTTAATAGTATTGATCGTGTTCTCACACGTTACGGTCTAAAATAAGATTCTTGTTGTTAAGTAAAGGATATTTTTAGATGCTTCGGATAAAACTTTTACATTGTGAGATAGAAAGCTATCGTTAGTTTCACGCAAACTCTCAAATGAGATTTCACTAAAGAGAGAGAAAAGCCGAATCTTCGGATAAGAATGATAGATGAGAAGGAACGCGTCGGGAGTCGTTTTCCCGTCGAAACCTTCGTCGTGGTGTGGGTGTGTCTTCCGGGAAAGACGACACCTTAAAGCCGACGCGTGAGAATGAAAGACGCCAGCGAAGTATTTCGACGCAATTCACAAAAACACAAAAACTGGAAAACATATAGATCGCTTATAGATAGATTTTAAGGAATTTAAGGAATGTATGCAAAAAGTAGAGACTGCTTACAATATTAATGTTTATGATGTAAAAACTGGGTGTGGCTAAGAAAGACTCGAGCACTAATAAGTAGTTTCGCTTTTGAATATTGAACGTTCTTTTTCAATGCAAAAGCAAGTTTGTTACGAGAACTCGTATATAAATCATGAAATTCAAAAAGTCCAGAATATTTTCTATTTTTAAATGTGTCGTTCTAAACACTGGCCACACAAGAATAAATCTCGCCTTACGTAAACACATAGCAGCAAAATTGGATTCGGTTTCGACTTGCTACTTGGTTCCTTGTTACGTAACCGCGTTCCACCGGACCGCAGTTAATCCAGTCGTTTCTTTTACGAGTTTGTCGCTCGCCGCGTTTTATGATCTCCAAATATTTAGATAAAAACGTACCGCGCGATTTCTATCGCGGCAGATGGTGTCCAAATGATGGCAAAGATTCTCGGAAGATGTAAGCTCTTGGTTTTTGAGACTAGGGATAAGGCGGAAGCCTTTAATGGGACAAAAAAAAAGGGAAAGTTAAAAGAGCTAGAGCTTCAGTTGTATCAGAGTAGCTCAAAAGTCTGCCATGTTTGCTCTAATAACTACATTATATGAAAGGATTACTAAACGCTTATTGAACGATAGACCGTGATGTAAGAAGTTAAGGTGTTGCGCATGTTGGTGATGGGGTCAAATTTGGAGCAGTCAGTCATCAAAATTTAACCTTGTAGCAACATGATTTAACTTAGGGTACGGTCAATGCAAATGGTGCTACAAATGCTTTAAAGCGTTTTTTGATTGGTCAATTTGTTCAAAATTCTTTCAATTGGTCAATCAAACGCTTCAAAGCATTTGTTGTGAGACTTTGAATATGTCACAGATCGTAGGAGGAGCCATATCATTTTTTGCATTTGTGGCAACTTTCTGATTGTTCAATACTGCGTATTTTGTGAGTGAAACATTTTATATTCTTACATCATGTGAGGCCATCAAGTAAAAAAATGATCGAAGTAACAGTCAATAGGAAAGTTGTTGGCATTCGGTTCAGATAAAAGGTTTGCTACATCTATTATGCTACATCTAGACTATCTAGAATCTCCTGAAAAAAACCTGTTGAAATTGTATGGCAACTGTATTGCGCATTGCGAGTATTCGAATAAACGTCAAGGTCTCGCAAAGTAGCAACGACATTCGATTTTACGGACATGGTGGAGAGACAAATCGATTTCGATTCGTCGTTTCGCGAAATTCCACACCAAGAATTTTCGAGGAAGGGGAAGGGACAGAAACGACGCCGGAGTTTGCGTAAATTCGATAGCGGTCCCAACCGCCGATTAATTCGCTCTACTGACTTTTAATATTAATCGTTGCTCGCCGGTTTTGCGAAAGGGTTTGCGGAACCGGTTCGCGCACTCACTGAAGTTCTGAAATATGCACGCGGCTCCATGCCACTTTTCAAGAGCGTTTCAAAGAAAGAGGATCTTATTACGGGTAGGAAGTTTTAAAAAAAATCAAAGTTTACAGAATGTTCTAAAACTAATCGGAACTTCGCTTCTTCGAAAAGAAGCTTGCATCTGTATTACATTAATATGAATCTTGCGCGTTTTTTTTTTTTGCACTAAAATTTTAAATTGGACAAATTTAAACTGTGAAATTGTTAAAACGTTGCATTGGCAAATGAACTCGGTAAATTTTATTCAGTCGAATTTTATTGCCTTTGTTAAAATTTTTTAACGTTTCATATTGTGCGTACTGCGATCATCGGCAGTTCCTTTGTTTAACTCGCCGCCGTAGTTAGTTTTTACATCAAAAGAGAACATTAGTTTGCGTGAAATGAATTCGGTGTCTTTTTAACTCACGATGCAGAAGTTTTGTTAAAACATCTGAAATATTTTTTGTTTAAAATTTTACCAACATTATTTCATAATCGATTATAAAATTGAACTATCAAAATTGGAGTATCGAACTACTATACGTTTCTCGAATTTGCAAGAATAATTTTATTTAAATGACAAGGTCTTTCTATAAGAATAGTTTATTTTTGTACTTTGTCGTAAAAAAAATTATCAGGCAATTTCAAGTTGGCGCGTTAAAAATGTAAATAATTACTTAACCTTGACGATATTGCATAAAGATAGCATCGACAACATTATGTTCGAAAAAAAGTATTACGTTACAATTTTTCTTCTTCTTTCCCTCGTGTTCGAATTCTAGGTCAATCAATCGGGTTAATGTTCGTAAGATTTTAAACATAGAGTGTATTTTGACTGATTCTAACGTCACGCGACGCAACACAGAGTCAAAAATTATAATACATTTGTTTTCCTTGACGCGACGATTTATACTCGGCGGTATATTTTGCATGAGAGAAATATAAAAGAGTCGCGTCGTCGTAGAGGAAACGAAGGCGAGTCGTTGTTCACGTCCGCGTATCGTAAAGTAACTCCTCTGGACGTGCGTTCGAGAGGGCATGAATGAACGCCGCTGGTCTGTTTTCTCGTCGCGCGTAGGTTGCTCTCTATAGAGCGGCGTCGTGACATGGTGTGTGCGATGTGCGTACGTGTGTATAGCCGCGTACGCATGTAGGTTGCTCTAGACCTCCGGTAAGAGAGCGAGAAGACGAAGGGTAGAGAGAGAGGGGGGGGAGGGGGAGAGAGAGAACCACGACGATTACGACAGCGCTCCAATCCATAGTACGTGGCTCGCTCCTCGCATATATATGCGCGTCGTATGGGTGTGTGCGTCCTATATATAGATGCAACCTTGGAAACCTGTCCTATTTCTGTTTATGTTCCTCCAGTTCGACGGGCCGGGAACTCTCTCTTTCTGGGCCTGCTTCATCGCGTTATAAAACCCCGAATTTTTCTAAACTTCTGACCTACGCTGTCTATCTGCTCGACTCGATTGAGAGTTTACTCGATTTATCTCGCCATTTGCAGGATAAGCAAGCGTGACGAATAATGCATGATGAAGTTGGAAAACGCTTTATCTTCTCTAGTTAATAGCATTTCTTTAAAAAGTGTTTTAATCGATAATTCTTGAATAATTTTATAAAATGTTATTTCAGAAATTTCGTTTTTAAAAAATTTATTCGTTAAAAAAATTGTTGGTATAAAAGTCGAGGAAGCAATTAAGTTTGTAATATGTTTAAATATTGAATTTATGATGTGTATACATATGAAGTGAATGTTAGTTAACACTATTTTTGGCATATTTTTAGCGTATTGTTTGAATTCTTTGAATTAATAATATAAATAAATACATTATAAATTAAAAATATAAATTCAAATCGCAAATTCAAAATCTGGACGAGATTAGGTTTGAATAACAACTTAATGTGATTATTGATAGAATATAAAATAATATTACGCAACAAGTTCTGCGGTTGGCTCTTCAATACCCTGTCATTTTATATATTTTCAATTTATATTATTTAGAGCATTTTATTATTGTTAATGTACTAATATTTTAAATACGTCATAATTATTGGAAGCTCTGTATCGTTCGAATTAATTTAAGGATTTTTCGAACGCGACGGCTATAGGCAAGATCTTCAGGTTTTCAGGCATTCTCGGTTTCGGGCACAATCGGCGGGTACCTGAAGGCGAGTGCACATGTACCAAGATGCAACGGCGAGTTTAGGTTGCGTTACGAGTAGGGTGGCCGGGACCCGTTGGAATTTGTTGTGTATACGTTTGTGATGTGCGTGCGTGTGTGATGCGTGCACATATGCACAAGCTATTACTAACGTTGGGGAAGAGGGAGAAGAATACGAAAGAGTGGAGAGAGAAGGGAGGATGCTTGTAACCTTGACCGTGGCCACCTTCTCAGGGCCGCCGAGCGAGGAGGAGCCTAGCAGCTCCCAAGGCCAACGGCATGGAATCACGCCACCATGATGCATTTAAAGTCGAGAGGATGCTGCTAAAAACCCGCACCCGGTTGCCTGTGCATCTTTTCGCTCGTCATCTCTGCTACCTTCTCTAAAAATCTCTGTTAACTTCTGTATTGCGGTTAACATATCAGATATATTTCTTGTTGATCTTTCGACATCTTGACCAATATCTCTTACTTTTTTACGATTTCAAGGATTGCATTTATTTTATTTTCTAATATTTGAATTTTTTGAGACATTGCAGATGATTCTCTTTAGAAGAAGAATAATTCTATTACGATTTCAGAGCGATTCAAAATTGATTATAATTAATATTTAATCATGATATAACAGATATTTTTATATTAACAAGATAAGCAAACGATTCAAATGATAATAAATTAAAGCAAAGGACTACGAGTCATAGACATTTTTAAATTGAATATTTTATTTCCTTGTTAAATCTTAAAGTATCTTAAACAATAATGTCGCGTATTTAAAAAATTTTGTTCTTTTTGAAACAGGGAAGTAAATAATAATAATAGTGTGTCGGTACTATTCTGGCATTATTCTTAACGCTCCTATTTCTAATATAATTACGTCGTTAGCACGAAGGCGTAAAATTTAGCGAAGTTGCAAATTTTCCGCACGAACTTCCTTTGTTCCGGACTCTGTCCCCCTATCCTCCTAACACATTCACCGCGTTTTATGTCCCGCAATTAAAAAGAGATGCGAACGAAGTCAAAGGATTAATTCACACCTATGTACGTACATACATCGCACGTTCGAGATTCTCCGTGCAATTATGTGTGAGCTCATCTTTATTCTACTAAATCCTGTGGGTAGTAGTTATAGTATGAATCTCGTTCCGAGAGCCACGATACGATATCGCAACGGTGCGGATGTTGATCACAAATTCTGAGGATCGTTACGATGCGTGTAACGCAACGCGTGTTGAGAGGAGAGGGGCGTAAAAATCGACGCCCCTTCCGTTCATCGCGCAATCTAGCGCAATAGGGCGCTATTCTCGGGAACATTACGCTCGTTTATATCCACGTATACGATAGCATTTTCCCTCTTTTTTTTTTTTTTTTTTCGGAACGGACTTTCGTTTACCTCCTCTCTTCGCTGCGACTATTACGGACATCTTTGGAAAGACCGGCGCGCGCGGATCTATAAATTTCCGCCGTTACTGTGGTGCGCGACGAGCTCACCGAGGGCTCGGATTTTAACTGGGAATAAATCGCAGACGGAACGTTTCACGACCATCCGTAGACATTCACTACCCTCGCAAAACATCCCGCGAATGTTTTTTTCGTGCGACATCTTTCATGCGTAAATATTTATTGGAGGGCGTACCGAACAATTTTTTGCGGGCTTATAAATTTTGTCTTTATTTCGCCTCTCTCCTATTTTCACGGTCCGATTTAGACGTTACAGAAACGCATGTACGCTCGCATAACTATTAAGAGAATCGTGGGGTTCTAATAGCTTGAATCTGAAAGCGAATTTAAGGTTGTCACGAAACTGGAAATCAAGGAAATATCAGGGAAATTGAAAACGGTCAAGAATAATCTGAATTTTTAAATGGGGAATTTGTGAGAACTTTGGAATTGCTTTAAGTACAAAGAAATTGTTGCGAGGAGGGGATTAATTTTTACAAATTGTTTTAATAGGATTTTTCTTTAAAAGAAGGAAGAATAAAATAAAAAAGAATACAGAGATACTAAAATTGCAATATTCTTCACAGACATTTTAGTCTTAATCTGTGCGTACTTGCGCGTACTTGTTTTCTATTACGAGCATTCACGTTCCACATACTATAAAGTTTCTCCGACAAAGCGTGCATTGAATTTGCAAATTGCACGAAACGCGTTGCGGAAAAAATTGACGAGACTAATATCGTAAACTCCTACGGTGCAGCTTTCATCGCAACGTTAAACGTATAATCTTTCTCAAGAACGTCTCGAGTCTAGGTTTGTGATAACGATAAGATATCTTAAATTACGGCTGTGGCAGTTAAATCTGGCTAGTAAAGTAAGTGAGGGATTATACTTTTCGGAAAAGTGTACGATAATTTTTAGACAAATCCTTTACATGGTGTCTATATGGCGGTCCTTGAATATCCTTGGATCCTGGAATTATACTGGAATTTTATTGGAATTATGTATTCTGGAAAATTCCTAGAAAACCTCTGAAATTTGCTTGGAATTTATCATTCTTTCATTCTAAAAAAATTAGAGCGTGATAAAAGAAAAAAGAATAAGAAAAATTGTATTTAGATACAAGTCCTCCCTTAAAGATGCAATAAGTTACCAATAGAAAATGAAAAATTTGAATTTGTCTATAATAGAACATAGTAGAAAAATTGTTGACGAAATATCCGTTAGATATTTATAAAGCAATAAATAATATTGTTCCAAATTAGCGTTTTAATTCATTCGTATAGAACTCTAATTTAAATACAAAGCATATAATATTGCAAATCGATGGGATAAATTCTGGAAATATCAGGATTTACTCCATCAATTACCTGGAATGTCCTGGAATTATCCTTGAATTGACTAACCCGATTTTGCTGGTACCCTGCTTTAATAAATAGAATTACATTTACACGTCTTGGCATCGTATTCGATTTTGTTTTACACAATAGATATTTGTTTATTTAACACAGATATGCGTTAATTACGGTCACGTCTGCAGGAATTTATATTCGAAATATTTCACGCGACGAAATTTGCATTTCAAATTTTCGATCAATTAGTTCCGTTATATCATTTGCATCATCCGAAAGTGAGTGGCAGACGAAGAGGTAGTCAAATTGCAGAGCTGTTGATCGCATGCGCGTGATCGTGATTAATCTGTCTATAATTGCAAGCTTGGAGCAGACGCGTATGGATTAACACTCACCGATTGCGTTCCACAAACGAATTGCTTGCTTGCGTTGCGCTTATACACGTTACGAACTGATAACCGTTTGTGTACGATCACGTCTATGCAATTTGCAGCGATATATCAAATGAATCGGTTTCAATGAGCATCATTAAAACACTTTGTGTTAAACAGATAAGGACTCTTAAAAAAAAAATTTCAATTAAATTTGTGAGTCTACATTTCGCATCTAACTATAGATTAATATTTAACTGAACGTGGTCTTAACTTGATATTGAATTTAATTTATGACGTACACATGTCGACCTAATTACATAATTAAACGTTATTAAGACGTAATTAGTTTTCATGAGCGATGAATATGACCGAGTTAATGTAATTTTCGATATAACGACGCTACTGCTATTACGTGAAATATATTCCAAAGAAAAAGCACATTTGCGCTCGTAATCACATCCGCCTGCAGCGGAGACATCTCCTGTAAAGAATCGTGAAGTAATGGTAGAAGTAAGCCGACAGGGCGCAGGGAACTTGCGAGAGGAGCGACGAGTTTGGGGATTGACCCTGAACCCCGACCCTGAGGCCGAGAAACGCCCCAAGGATGCCTTAAAGACGACAAGGCGAGATATTCCTTCCTCTCGCGCGCATTTCTTTTTGAAAAGGTGGAAGCTGCTCTTAATTAAATTCCCTTCGAGGGGATACATTCTCTCGTTCCTTGTCTGAAAATCCAACTGGGATTCTCGCGTTATTATCGGTCGCGTTTTTTTCCTTTCTGTTGAAAAAGCATTCCGGTCGTCGATATGCTAATTATTATAGAAAAACAGTGCGATTAACGATGGATAGCATCGATATTTCGTCGAAATATTGATAATTAAAATATCGGTGCTCTTACAAGTATCGTCGTCATATACTATATAGGTACTAAGTTATATAGTTATTTTAAGAGTATTATTATACTTTTTTTCGCCGTCATATCTTGAACTTTTATATCATACCTACTCAATGTTGCGTAATAAATATGAAGAATAATTAAATAAAAATAAATATGAAGAATAATAAACAAAAAATAATTAAATATTGTTCAGAGATATTTTCTTAGAAATTCTCAACAATAGAAGAAAATTGTTGTAGCTTATAAGACTCGAATATCGACATTAAAAAAGGTTGTGTCATCTCAAAGTACAAAGTGACAATTGTTCACAAAGCTGCTAGAGGAAAAGACATTTCTTTCTTATCTTCATTCTTGTAGATAACGCGCAAAAAGTAATTTCCGCATGGCGCGAGTTTAAATTACTTTTTTGCTAAACGAAGGCTCGTTGTCTTCTTCACTATTCTCTCATAGATACGAAGGACGCAAGTTTATAAAAGGATTAGACTTCATTACATCCAACACCCGCGGTGACTGCCACGAAGTTGAAACTTTTATCCCTCGGTATATCGCGTTAATAATAATGTCAGTTTATTAGAAGCCCATGTTTTGTTAAACAATCTTTATAATCTCAACAAGAAAGTTTATATAAAAAATTGAGATAAAATTTAAAAGAAGATGCTTCTTTTGGCAAACCGTCTCTCACGGAAAAAATGATTTTGCTGAAGTTTCTAAAAATTTAGCTAGATGTAAAGATAATTCTGTTAGACTATGAAAATAATTATGTAGAACGCTTAAGCTGATTGTTAGAATATCAACATTATTCATCGTGTTTGAGTTTTCTATGTATTAATTATTTTGATGGTCCAACAAAATTATTTTTAAATCTGTAGCTACCTAAATTTTAGATATTTCATCAAAATTGTTCTTTCTGTGATGCAAACTGTTAGATATCAAAGGAGCAGTGGTAACCTAATTTCCTGAGTAAATAACATTTTGTTATCTTTAACTTTCATGTATATTAAAATGTAAACCAATCCATTTCGATGGTTCAAAGTAAACAACGTTCATATTAACGTATGCACTTAAATAATAAACTAAATTTGAATCAAATTTAATATAATTTCTTGAATTAAATTGTTTAACTTCATTAGTTTAGTTTAATTAACGATATATTAAATAGGAACAGTGGCGACTTATAGAAATTATTAAAAGTAACTCAAATTATATATAGGCATGATAAAAAATAACTCAAATATTTGACATTATGAATTTAACAGTGTACGTTTCGTTTTAGAACTTTCAGGATTTTTCAGAAAGTTCTTCAGCATTCGATGTCGACATAAAGATTCGTTATTAGAAGAAGTTGTAAATGAAACGTTCGGCTAATGGTATAATACATTCGTACTAGATGTTTTTTCGACGTGCGAGATAATCGATGCGAAGGTCGGGGATAATAATGAACTCTGTCAACGATACTCGGTGCGAAGCTCGTGACAAGGCATGATAATTGCGAGTCAAAAATGAATTCGGTTTCACATTCAGCTCGCGAACTCGCGCAAGACGCCGAACGGCCTTCACACGTTGACCCAAACATACGTGTTTCACGCACTCGCTCACGTTTGCACGTACGCGAATACATATAGTATTCGTCGCATTCGTAACGAGCTGTTTGCCAAATTCATGCAAATATGTATGGATCGTACAAGATGGTGTGGAGGAAGCGGGTGAGGAGGGGTAAAGAGAAGAAGATAGGACGCCTCGCCTACTCGTACGTCATTAACATTCATGAACTGCAGCCGAGTCATTCTGTCCTCCTTCCTCTCCTTTGTATTTCTTCCGTTCGTTTCTTCGCGTGGTTTCCTACCGTCTCGACGCAGTTTTTCGCGAAGGCGAAATTTTATCGCGTCGACGAGCCCGCTTGCATATTGAAAGCCCCCAATGAGAGGTCATGAATACAAATCGCGTTAGAAAAATTCAAGTTATGTTTGGGCACAATAGATGCAGTTCTTGCAGAACGTTGCGATTCGTCGTTCGGTAGTTGCGCGAATGAAGACAGTATTGTTTCCGACACGGTTCCTGTTTTATCGTATAACCCGGTTCAACCGGATCTCGCTGAAACCAGTTTCAAATGGGTACAGTACAGTAAATGGGTACATAGTTGGTAAATAGTTGGTAAAAGGCAATTCGAAGTCTGAAATACTGTAAATTAATTTGAATTCATGTTTATTTCTTTTTAGGAATACATGTTTTAACGAGAAATTTAAATTCATGATCACATATTAATATTGAAACGTACGATAACTACCAAGGAAATAATACATTATTTACATCGTAGTTAAATTTAGTTTAATTTAGTCAAATTAAATTAAATTAAATTAAATTAATTTTAATGTATTCAAATTAAATTTAAAAGTGTATTCAAACATCAATATGTGTATACTATGCCACTATTTAAAAATCTCATGTTGAAAGTTTCTCCGACATGGAAGTTAAACATATTCTCAGTCGGATAGAATTAACGCTCGGCCGTGAAAATCGATAAAACTGTCGAAATTCCAGAGGTGATAAGTTTTTCAAGATAATAAGCCGAATAGTTATCGCGCAAATTTCTTGGCGGAAGAGTTTCACGTGCTCTTGACTTTTGGGAACGGTGATACTTAAAAATTACATCTCCCTGGTAAGTTTAATTGCATTAAGTTCGTCTGATGTGTGACGGGCGGCATTACGGCGGAGATGGTGTCGCGTTTTCGGTCGGTTTGCCGAACTGCGGTAATTAAGAAAATTACGTTCTGCTCTTGTGAGGTACGCTTGTCGCAACTTTTCGTTTTCGACTCAATTAATGGATGAGAGAGAGAGGAGGGTGGAGGGGATCAGATTTGAGAGCGTCTCAATTGCACTACAAGTAGTATAATTAACTCAAGCTAAATTGTGGTTGATCGAAAATATCGTCGCGTGATCTTATTTTTAATTAATTATTTCTATAGCAATGCGTTTTTAATTAAAATAAATATTAAGGTACTCGCTTATAGCATTTTAAATGTTAAAAATCTTAATGAAATAAAATATAGTTACAGTAAGGATAGTTAAAGACAAAATATTCAATGCTTATTTATCTAATTCTGGATGTAATATAATTAAAAAATTATGTCTTATTATCGACGTGATATGAGAGCGATAGTTGATATTCCGCATTAAACGTAATTTTGCGGTTATCATTATAAAATATTGAATGTAATAAATGGGGAATATGAATACAAATTAAAGCCAAGTAGATATTTCATGCATTATGATCGATAACAAAAATCGTTTTCGCGTTGGCAAGGCTTCCCAACGTTATAACGGTCTTTTTTTCGATGATCATAATTCGTACCGATCCGCGTGACTCGATCCGGGCTCGAATTTCTCATGGAAGATTGCTCCGAACCCTCTCATTGTCTCGACAGAAACAGAGAGAGGCTTCGTGGTATTATAACGTTACATGAGCGTGTTACGGAATACGTAATTCGATACCAGAATATCCTGTTCGCATAAGTTCGTACGGATACTTTGAATATGTGTCAAAAGGCAGCCATCCTCACATTGTCGATATGATTATCTTTCTTAACTTATATGAATATCAAATACGTTAAAAGAATAGAACTTTTCGTTGTTCGTCTATTAGAAATGTCGCAGTAATTAATAATATGATACATTGCAAGATATTTTTCTGAAATCTACATAAAAAGTTAAAGAAACAATTTTCACTATTGATATAAAAAAGTTATCTATATATTCTGTATAGCTTATATACTTGATTGTATGAAAATGTCATCGATTTCTCTTAGTCGCATTATGTTTTATTGAGTACAATTAAATAATATCGAAATCGCTATCCTTAAAATGCATTGGATATAGCAAGCGACATAAATAAGCCCTTACAAAATCCAGAACATGAATTTCATTTCATGAAGCCGATCCAAATTATTAAATTGCCGTAAAATGAAAGCATATCAATCTCGCAATATCTCATACATGCTAATTAAATTAGGGAATCCCTAAGCGAATGCAGATCCACGTGTCACATTACCGTTGACAATTGCAGCGGAATGTATCGCATCGCAAGCGACAAACATGTCGTTCCCGTTTCCCAGGAGGGTAGCAGACGGTCTCGTATATTGCAAAGCTTCTTCGATGGCGCGAAGAAGTTCTCCCGCAGGAGCCACTCCCGACTCCGGTTAAATCTCAATCTTGTGTTCCTTTTTCCTCCTCACCTATGTTTTCCCGCGGCTTCTTTACATCCCCTTTTTCTCGAGACGCGCGTAGCGGATGCTGCGACAAGAGGCGGGTGGTATTCTCTAAAACACGTTCGGTCGGTTGTATCGCGTTCCTGCAACGACCCGCCGGCTAAATCACCGGCCTAAAACGCCAGCCAAGCAGGCAGTGAGCCAGCCAACCAGCCATCCCGCTCGTTGGCAACGCCCGGATCCTTATTTACGCGATCCCGTTATCTTCGCCCGCGCCCCCATCTGCTCTCGCGCGTTTCTCTCGTTCTGCCGTCCGTCTCATCGGATTCCTCGAAGGCGAGAGTTAAGGAGGACGAGGAGAACCAGACGAGAGATTCGCCGCCGCGCCTCCTCTCGCATTCGTATATGTATACTTTGTGCACGAGTGTGTAAATTATTACAGGCCTGGGGGTGGTTTACTGCTAATTGGTTTGTTAACGTCGTGTTCTCTTCGAGAGAGAGAGAGAGAGAGAGAGAGAGAGAGAGAGAGAGACGCAGCTCGCATTTTCCTCGCGTGCACGATACACTGTTCGTTTGGTGCTCGCATGCAATTTGCGGCTACGCGCCTCGGAAAATAGGGGAAACTTTTACCAGCCACATTTAATTATAGCGAAAACGTTTCTCCTCTTCTCTTTCCTCTTATCTCTTTATCTCTCATCTCTTTGCCTCTCGTCTGCGGCATGTACCGTAACATATGGATATGAAACGGTTTGCGTGTTTTCAGTGTTTATATTTGATACTTGATAGTACATCTCGCAATAATTTGTTAAATAATTATAGAATACCGCGCTCGTGTGTATATATATATATATATAACTTGCTTTTTTTTTCTATTATTATGTTCTAACATGCTACATATTCTTCTTAAATCTAATACATTATTAAATAAATGTATGTAATTATATCTCTCATTGTCAGCTATATTCATCGTATGAATAATAGATAATATTGAGTGTGATGTCTGTATTTGATAAGATACTCGATATATTCAAATATATATTTTTTAAATAAAAATATCTCTAGAATAATTGCTTATCACGGCTTTAGATCTATTAAATTAACGAGAAAACGATTCGAAGTAAAATTTCAAAATTTTGACAGCAAATATTCCCGTGATGAATTATTTTGTTAAATCTTGACGATCTATGATCGGTATTGATAGTAGGTTATTTTAAGATGCTAATACGGTTCTCTAGTCGGTATTCATAGTCAATTTTTATATTTAAGACTGTCTTAAGTGAAATCTTAAGTTGTCATAAGCCAATCAGAAGGCTGTTTTAAAATAAAAACCGATTATTAGATCTGATTAGTTCACGACGTCTTAAAACTAACTTAAGACAGTCTTCTTAAATATAAGACAATATTATTTTAGACCATTTATGTGAGAACAAAATCAATATTAAAATGCTTATAACGGTCGAAGTCTTTAATGCTTAAATAGTTCAATCTTGAATTACTAAATATACTATATATGTACTTGCATATATACCATGCATGTTTATAGTCTTTCGAATTGCGCGCTGAATTCTTTTCCGGATTATATAAACGCGATTAAACTACTGTAGTAAACTCGCGAATTATATATAAATAGACAAGTAATTTTAATAATTTTGATGCTCAGGCATCATATTATAAAGATGTTAATATGTTGGAAAACTGTAATTAAATTGCGAAAAATATTACCTCTGTCGGGAGTCGAACTTCGGTCGAGATCTTTTGTATTCCGTACGAGTGTTCTAAGCCATTAGACTATCGAGGCCTTAAATATAAGAATCAACTATGAATATATTGGTTTATATTATCCTCAGTGTTTACTCGGAAAGAGGTACTAACTAATGAGAATTTCAGATATTCGAAATGAAATGACGGAGCTTAGAATCCACTTGAAAATCTGGCGAGAATTCGTGCTTTCTGGAACACGTGAGCATATAATCCGAGGAGTTCCCTGCGCTGTATAACTGCGAGGTGCGGTCGAGGGGGGGGATTAACCTTTAGACGAGTTCTCAGGTAATCCTCTCTCTTTAGCGAGATTCATTCGGGGGTCCGTTATCGCGTCGGGGGATAAGTCCGCTTACAAGGACCTCCTTACACGATCGTTCGACTTCCTTTTTCTCACGCGCGTACGTGTCCCGACGAGGAAAAAAAAGCTCCTTATCCGCCGACTCTATTTCGGTTTATTGGATGGCTCTCGTTTTCGACATTGCCTCGATTTTCCTCCTAACTGCAACTACCGTCGATACTCGGCTGTAGGTATTCTTTAAACCATTTCTTTCGTCTGGACAAATCTAAGTGATCGGCTCCCTGCGATTTCACATGCCGTAAAATCAAATTGCAAAATTCGATTTACAATGAAAACGTATATAGCTTTATATAATTATAAATTTTATATTGTTAGATATACATCGTATATAAAATTCGTTATTAACGCCCGTTACGCAGAGCAGTAATATTTTTTTTATTTCACCCGTAATCAAATGTCACTTTTGTTAACTGATAGCCTTGTATACAAACGAGACGATCTCTTCTCTGTGTAACTAGCTATACTACCACAAACGCATTCTCCCACGATTGTCATTCGCTTTTCTCTCCCGATTCGCCGGTGACGGTTTCGTTGACGAGTCAGTCGAGTGCCGTGTCGCACAAAGCAATGCAACAATTCAGCGACTGCCTCTCTCTAGGGGAGGGGGCGAGGGGGAGGCGCGTTCCTGAACATGACACCCGAAATCGCACCCTTCCAAGCATCGTCCAACCGGGCTCTCGCTATCGATGAGTGTACAGTGTGCCGTTGACATTGACCCTCAAAGACGACTCGTGTTGGCGACAAAAGCTTCGCTTCGGCCCAGGATGGGATTTAACGAAACACACAGCGAGAACGAAAGGGAGATTGGATAGCAGTTGGGAGGGAGGGGGTTCTCCATGTTTGCGGACACGTTTGACGTTTCCCTCCCCCCCTCACCCTCGTCATGTATAAACAGTCCCAGCCGGTACTTTGCGCGACGGTTCCTCTGGTACCGCCGCTGAGATATTCTCGCTTCGATAATTCGATAGCTGCGAGGGATATTTTATGTGCAAGGTCACGCAACGATATATCGTGAGAGTAAGACGGGGGACGATTTGATAAAAGAAAGAGAGAGAGAGAAAGAGAAAAGGTAAAAATATATTACGGTTGATTCCGAACTCGTTCGAAACTTGTAGGCACGTGTTGTTGCCACAACGCAGTAATAGCGAGCTGAAAGTAACAAATTTCAGTATCGTTCCGATATCTTACATCTGCTCCCAACGAGGAACCGTGTTAGGCTAATTGGAATTAATATCGCCCGGTGTAATTTGCACAAAAAATAGTTTTAATGATGGACGAGATTTATTCTCGTACACACAGAAAAATATTTTATCGCTAAGAAAATTGATTACTCAATTTATTTTCTTCCTTTTAAATAACGATTATTTTTAACAAAGAATTTTCTTGATAATAATCTTAAAATATACTTATTATAAATTTTAGAAGAACTCATTATGATGTACTAAAAAAAAAAATTAATTTTCTTTTGAAGGATATTACTCGTATAAAATTGATCGAAAAAGCGACTTTATGTAATAAGTAAATAGAATTTGTTTTAATTCAATAATCTTGATTGAAGTATTAAACTTATTAGGATTCAAAATACATTTGACTAAATTTGATGTTTATGATGAACTTATAGATTTGCAGTTGCATGAACTATTGAAATATTTGAAATAAGTAATTACTACTTGCATAAGTAAGTATTTTTCTGCGTGTATCTTTCACGGTGACAGAAAACCTTTGTAACACGAATTAATGAATATCTTGCCTAGATTAGACGCGACAACGACTCGCAAATCGAGTCTCCGCCTCTCGATCATCCAGGTTTTAATTAACGAACGCTCGGCAGCGGCTCCTGCTTTCACGCTTGGATCGAACGCGCGGCATTAGCATACAATTAAATCGGGAACATGCAGGCGCTCTTTCGCGGACGAATGCACCGGGAGGGATTCTGCATCGTGATTCGACGCACGTAACCGACAACCGGCGGCCATCAATGTCTTCTCGTTGCTGTCATCCGTGAAGCTTGTTTTTCTTCGCCGCGCGAGCCTCCTCGTATCGTCATTCTACTGTGTTTATGCTGTCTATTAATAGATGGAAATCGCATCGCGCCGGAAGAACCGGTCCTCGATTCTTTTCGTTCTGATCTTGTATCTCCGTGCCCTTTTTCAGCACAGAAATTACATTTTTTTACGTCTTTGACGAAAAAGTCACATATATCCTATAATAATAACGATTGGATGTGTTTATGTAATATAAAATTATATTTAAAATCCAGTTTTGGCTAAAATAGCATCTGAAGAAATAAAAAGATTGCAAAAACAAAATTATATTCTGAATATATTTAACGATGCATAAAGTGGACTCTCTTTCAGAAAGGATGAGTGTTAAAAGAACACGGTGATACAGATCTTTAAATTGAGGTCTGACTTACATTATTTCAGAAATATGTATATGCGATATATTTCATTTCTTGTTCTTCGTATCGTGGAACCCGTATATGTAGGAAAGAAACTTGCGGCATCGAATGCGTTTACCTTGTTCGCGTAAAGTAAGTTTCTTAGGACGGGTTAAGTGCTAAAGAAGCAGCCTGTACAAATTTTCACGCGACATCGATGGCTGGAGAGAACCACAACGGACCGGTCGGTCGGTCCATTGTGTGTGCTTAGCCGTACCGTCGTTTCCATTATCGTTGCCCGACTCATTAACGCACACCTGCGACCCGCTTTAGGAGGATTTAAGGCGTGAGCTGCAGAAGATTCCTTTTCATCGTGCCACGTAGACGAGGCACGTACAAGAGGCGCGATGTTCGTCGTCTTCGTCGTCTTCGTCGTCATCGTCGTTGTCGTTGTTCGTAGAAATTGTACGTGGCAGCTGGCTGGCTCCGTCTTTAGCAAGATCCTCACGTGCTTCGTAAGTAATTCGTGGAGCGAATTCAGGAGTCTCATCCGCACCGCTCAAGGACATCACGGAGACGCAAGACAACCGAATCTATACACGTTCGATCCTCTCCTCGCTGACGCTATCTCGTTACTCAGCAATCCCTTATGTACGCTTTCGGCGTACCGATAACCATCATAACCATCCGCGTTCTCGCGTCCCATTCCTCCTCCCTCGCGGGTTAATAACAAAGTTTGCGCGTGCTTTGATCTCTCTAATTCGAAACACTTCGCCAATCCGCGCACGAGTTGTGCTGACAAAGACGAGTGCGCGAATGGTGCGTTTCGTGACGCAGGTATTTTTCAAGGATGATCAACTTTTTATTCAAAATACGATTTTATATAGCAGAAGAGATACATATATTATATTTTTAGATATAATCAAAAGCAACGTCAAAACATTTTAAAGGAAGTTTAAAAAAAGAATTTATAATCTCTTAATAATAGAAATTGAAATGCCTTTAACGGTCGAAGCTAGATCTATAATGCTATTCAATTTCTATTATTAATTGTGTTTCTCACATAGCACGGTCTTTAAAAATGTTTAATTTGGTTTATAATCTCTTGTTTAATGAATGAAAATAAGATCGATTGATTTAGAATACTATGGGATACTAGTAAATACGTATTCGAGCTTTTTACATGTATATTATGTTATTCTCAGAATTATACTATTGACCTCATGTATATTTATCTCATTTTTTCATCGAAATTATTCTTGATATTTACTTTGAATAGCTTGTTACGTAAAGTTTTATAAACAGAGAATTAATTATACTGCTACTTAATAGAGCCGATAGTAAGGCTGTATTCAACTTTATTGCTGGAGATTTTATAGCAATCATTTTTACACTTCGATTTATGTTAGTTGAGCGATTTTAAAATACATTTCTTACATTATTACAATTGAATTTCATTTATCAAATATGAATGATACATTAATCTTTCTCGCCTTAATACAGCCGTGGATCAACGATGCTCGCTTTACTTGCCTGGAAAATAAGTATAATTTTATCTCGCTCGGCTCTTGAATATTAACGAGTTCGCAGAATTTATCTCCATCCTTGGAGATCTTCGGCGAAGTCTTATCGGGTTAGCTTCTTCGCGGTCGTGCGAGGTCTTTATTTACCGTGGCTCGGCATT
>NW_017257338.1:1788169-1821296 GCF_001594055.1 Mycetomoellerius zeteki
CTCGCAAACACATTCATATCCACAAAAAAATACATACGCACACATAAACACTCACATATGCGTGCGAAATGAGTATGTCATTTACGACACGTCCAGTAGTGGCGCTTAGTTTCGCGCGGCCAGATTGGCCGATACATAGATGTGTACATCCGTGTATCGTAGAATGTGCAGATACATGTATATGTGTGAGATGCCGGTGACGGAAGAGCATTTCGCGAACACGTTATCACCTAACTACGCAAAAATGCGATAAAGCCTCCGGCAAAAAAAAATATAGCGTCGAGCCAACACAACTCTCGTGCTCCGCTCAGTTTCACTTTCGCTTCTGCTGTCGTTTTGGTCTTTTTTTAGAACTTTGTGCTCGTAAATAGCGGTCGGTAACTGTCGTAAACAAGATGACGCCTCCCACTTGGAAAAATGCCTGTACAAATTATTCCGAAACTATCTTCTTTCTGTTAAATTATCGATGCCGAAAAGGAAATTAAAGTTGGAACGGATTTGAAATATATAGTCATTTATCGTACTGTTATACATGAAAAATATTTGTGTAAGCAGCGATAGTTTCTATTGTCAATCACTACTGTGTAGCACTAATTGACACAAAATTACCCGAATATCTATTGATAAACACCTCAAATGATAACATTCCAATCTCTATCTTGTTTATAGACAAAGTCACGTACATCTATTTTGCACTTATCCTCGAATATGACACTTGGTTAGCGATAACACAGATTTCTTTTGTATGGTGCGAGATAAAAATAAAATTTAATAGCAGGCGATCGTATCTGTTACTAAATTATGACTATGGATCTGAACATATTTTTAGTTACCACACATACGAGAGTCGGCGAATTGTACGTATACGTTCCAGATTTCACAAATACACAAATTAATCCTCTTTATAAATGGAGGATGAGCTATAATAAAAAAATTTGACCCTTTTTTATAATGCTGTTTTTGAGTTTTAAAGCTTACAGAAAATTCGCAATCTAAATGCAATTGTATTTAAAGGTTAACAAATTTGTTACACGATATAATCAAATCTGTCACGATGCGGCAATAAGAGAAATACATAAAAACGCACAAGTAATATATCCGCGTAAGTCTAGATGATTCGATAATCTAATAGAAGTTTCCTGTTTCTATAAAAATCTGATATCGGGTTTCAATATGCGTCGCTAAATTTTTCCATGACTCAAGCCGTATTTATGATGTTTCTCGATCGCAAACTTTATATATAATGTTCTTGAACTTACATATAATTTGTGCCCTTGATAGAGATGTCAAAAGTTGCACTGATTCTTCAAAGGCAGATAATATTTAACAAAGAATAATTATTTGAAGATTACAATTTACAAAATTTTGATATAAATTAATAATAAACAATTTTCTATACATATAATAAATTTTTTAATACATATATAATTAAAAGATTTATCAATGCCAAGTTCACATTTTATAACTTTCTCTTCAAAATAATAAAGAAGAATCAGAATCAGAAAGCTTTAGGTTTTAACTCCCTTATTTTAAATTTGAATCTCCCCAAAATAGATTGTGTTGCCATCCATGCGGTGCCTAAGTTAAAATTTTCCCCTTCATAGAGTAGTAGGTATCACGACCTAGGTCAGGCACTCGATAAAGTGCGCTGACGTAAGTCGCCTGAAATAATCTTGCATGATATCCATTACAACTGCCGCGGTTTTCCCCGATGCATCTATTGCTGTATAAATTTCCGATGATATCCACTGAGAGAAAAATTTTTAGTATTTGTAACTATAATTATATTATATTACTATAATTATGATTATGACTACTGTAGTATTAGTAATAATAATTTATCAACCAATATATAGTTGGCAACTGAAAATGATTATAACTATAGTTATTATAACCATAAAAATTATTTAAATAACTAATTATATAGTCATTTTGGAGGGGTCGGCCATAGCGACTATATAATTATAGTTAATTAAATATTTTTTTATGGTAATTTCAATTATTTTTATGCTAATAATAACTATAATCATAATCCTTTTCGATTGCCAACTATATCGATTTATAGAACTATACATATAGTTATTATTACTAAACTATAGTAGTAAACCATAATCATAATTATAGCAATATGTAATTATAGTTACAAATATCAAAAAGTTTTTCTCTCAGTGTCGATATTCCGGCAGCGACGTCGACTCCCAGTGAGAGAAAAAAATGAAAATTGATGGATTTGGATCGTTAACCAAAGGGCAAATTTCTCACGCTTCTAATCAGTTATCGATGCCACTTGCGTATCGGGCCTATTTATCCGCGATAACGAATCGGATGAATGATGTATTAAGATAGGTCAGGATTGTGTGATGGAATTGTTGGCGATAAACGTGACGGGTTTGCATAATCGCGGTAGTGCGCGCGAACTCGAAGCGGCCTATCTTCACGAGCGTGCAAAAACACGCATTGCCACGTGCTCCGTTGAGTCTCTTGGGCAAAAACTTGCAATAAGATCCGCACGATTTCTAGCAGTGCGCATGAACGCGCGACCAATTGGTCGTTCGTCAATAATAATTGTTTATCGTCTGTGCGCGAAAGAAATAGAATCGGAGGTGTGTATGGTTGTTTGTGCGCGCGCGCGCGCGTTCTCGCTCGCTGCTATTTTCAGCAGAGCGGGAATTACACTTGCCTCTGATCGGCGCAACATGATATTACCGCGAACCGACAGCGCGATTCGCGGAAACGCTGAGTAATCGGCTCGGTCACCGACGTAATAAATCGCGAGCGAGTCATCGCCGTGGCGCGGGAAGGCGAATAAAAGAAGACAGGTTGAGGAGGTGATACGCACTGTCCAGGGTCCTCTTTACGCTTCGACGGCTCGTCACACGCGCGCGCGGAGGAGCAGGGAAGGTGTCGAGTGTGGAACACTTCCTAGAAACGTAATCCGTCTCTTTGCGACCGACCGGACTCGATACACTGTGTATCGAGTCGGTGTTCGGTTACGAAAACTTACCCGCTCTGTTCGGCGCCGAGCCATATATGACGTCTTCTGTTTACGCAACAATGTTAGATCAGGTCCCACGTCGTTGAACGCCGCAACGCATAAATCGTGTATTTTACGATGCCAATTAATTCGATGGCACTGCGTGACGTGCCCAAGTTGGACCAGATGTTTTTTTATCATGGCTTACAATCAGAAATTAAATTTCTTGATACGAGCGTGGATCCCCAAAGTGCTCGATATTGATTGCGTTCTTTTGTACCGATTAATAGAGATACGTATAAATTAGTTACGTATAAATATTTATTACATTGCTGTCAAACGCTTCAAACACAATTCGTATAAATCTATGCTTCATTATTCGCATATTGTTTCGTGCTTATTATTGTTAATTCTTTACCAGTCAAGTTGGACTTTGAAGACATAGTTGATATTTTAATTGTGAATTTTAGTAGATTTTGAAAAATTTAAATTTGTAAAAAATACAATCCGACTTTTATGATAATAAAAAATAATATTCGTTAAAGCTTTCACAAGTGCGCAAGAATTTTTTTCATTTTTTAAAGTGCAGTCTGAATCAATATAAAAATTTGCATTGAAGCTCAAAGACTCAGGTTGCTAGCGAACGATGCAAAATTCCATGGCTGACGAAGGGTTAATAATGTTTACCTAACGTTTTTTCTCAGAAATTATTTCGCGGTTAATCCTGACGCGAATGCAAAACATTGATACTATGCAATAACATTTGATACGGTCGTTTGCTAAGCGCTCTTATTACAAAAACTGATTCATGGACGCGAATAATTCAACGCACGCTGTTAATCCAACGGAATTTGGACGCAGTTTCACACAATTTGGTTAATGTTCATCTTTATCAACGCAGATTAACTTTAATCTTGGTTTAATTTACTCTTTATCAGGATTGCCACAAAACTGGAAATCAGGAAAATGTCAGGAAAATTAAAAACGGAAATCAGCGAAAAGTTAGGAAATTTTGCAAAATTTTATAGAAAATTAAAATTCTTGGCTTTAATCTGGTTATATTTACGGGACCCCGTCAATTTGACGGATTTCGGATTTCACGACCAAAATTACAGAAACTTACTACTACTTCCTGGCAATTTTTGCTGACTTTTAGTAATAATGGAGTGGTATAAATACATACAAATTTATTTCCTCCTCAGTTTTCTAATTTTGAAATTCTGTATTTAGTATTTACTTATTTCTTCGGATACCCATCAAATTAACGGGTGACGAGTCTCGTAAAGCTATAAGTATTAAAGAAGTTCAATATATAACACCTACGCAGTTTGGGAATACTACTAATTTAACAATTACAAATGAAAGCAGCAACGTTAATAGTAATTCATATTGCTAATCAAATTGATCTTAACAAAACATTTAACGGTTTCCAAATCAGGATGGAGATACAAAAAATTTCAAAATATTATTCAAAGTCAGGGAAAAGTTTAGGACGAGGAACCTATGACAACCTTATTTATCTTTTTTTTTTCGTTCTTAGATTTGAAGAAAAATAAAAAGTAAGTCAAGCCGAGATTAAGATCGATTCACATTGATAGAAGCAGGGATAATGGAATTGTACTCAAGTGCACGATTAATCGCGCACTCGCCTCGCCGCGATATTACCTGCAAGTATATCTCTCGCGCAATTGCGTTCATGACTAAAAATAGTGCAGCGGTTGCGGGGGCACCTCGCGCCGCTGTGCGTCACCGCTTTTGTCGGCGCAACGATAACAACCAGATTCCGGGGTATATCTGTGACATGTGCTCGTGAAATTTGGGGGCCCGTATAATGGGTTGCGAGCGTCGCGTCAAGGTTAGATAATAACTTTCTTGCATCAGCGGCGCACACCATTCTCAGATAGTGCGCGCGGATGTGTGCGCGCGTGTATGTTAACTACGGGAAACCGGTTGGTGCGCACTAAATCGGACTACGGGCTACTATTTTTTCCTCGCCGTTACGTCCGACTTAATGGCTTTCACGTGTATACCATGTTCTTATTTTTATTCCGGAGTTCTTCCAGCGTGCCGTGTCTCTCTCTCTCCCCCCCCCCTCTCTCTCTCTCTCGGTTTGTTTTTTGTTCGCGTCCTCCACGATCGAATGCGAGGAATGTTTCGCCGAAAACGAAAGTTAACTGGTCCGCGAATACTTCCTACACTCTTATCTTTTGTTGGTATTTATAGTCCGTTCTTATTTCAAGACGAACGTCTCGCGATGTCATGAACCAATCAGAGAGCCGCATTAGCATCTTAAGACATTACTTAAAACGGTTTGTAAATAAAATAAAAAACAGATTTGAACACGGCCTATGATTGGTTCACGACATCTTAAGAGTACACTTAAGACAGTCTTTTAATATAAGAATCGATTATGAATACAGACTTCAGTTCGACTTCAGTATGCATGCTCAGTGTTGGCACGGAATGCGTAGTCCACGGTTCACCGATTAGTATTAGCAGGAAGGAAAATTTTTACCATGGAGAAATAAAAAATATCCTCTCTCTCTCTCTCTCTTCGATCTTTCGAATAATTTTTACAATTTGTTTTATTCGACTTGACTTTAGATAGAGGCGCGGTATGCCGATGATTGTGGTATGCATTGATAATATAATTTCCGCGGACGGCTCGCGCGACCAACTCACGTGTATTTTCAACGTGTGTTGCGAGAGTTGCCAAGCGCGGCCAACGCGGCGCAAAAAAGGAGCGGCGCCGCGGCGCGTTCTTCGTTTATCGGCTCTCCTCTACATTGTCGACTAATCTCGGTAATGCGGTGTAAACAGCGCTATTTACTTCGTGCGAAACGTTACGTGCGCCCGCGCGCGAAGCTACGCGCCTGTCGCAACTTAAGTTTTCATAACAACACGTTACATAACGGCGCGTTAGTCATCGTGCGACCAACCGATGTAAATTCTATCATCGGATCTAACGAGGAGCTCAAATACCGTGACGATGCGGTATTTCGAAAAAAAAAAGACTCGTTGTTTAATGCGAAACGCGATAACCGAATAACCGTGGTAGGTAAATAATATATGTATATTCGGATGACTTTTTAATGTATATGTGGACATTTATCGTGCGTGATATGTAAAAATAGACTACACTTAAACTCAAACGTGCTATTTACTACTTTGTTGTGACGGTTGGTAGAATTACATATATAACGTCTGGCGCCAACGATTACGTGAGCGACGAAGAATGAACTTTATATTTCTGTAACATATGTTTTTCAGATCGTAGTCATACTTTGGAATAATATAGTTTTTTTTTCGGTACACGTAAGATATAATTAATAATTATGTAATATAGTTATACTTTTGTCGTAATTCAGTTAATTATAAATTTATCTTTATATACACAGTTTCGCGTGAAGACGTGAGTTTTTTTCTGTTTTAAAATTACTTACCTGATTTTTCATTATCTGGTTAACTTGTGGTTTAGGTTTATCCTCACTTAACATTAATGATAATGTAAAAATTATTTTTCTAGCTGTAATTAATCATTAAATCAATGGTTTTGTAGTAGTAACTTTAAAAGTTATTTACTATACAAAACCATTAATGTAGTATAATTAATCATAGATAGAAAAATACAATTTTTACGTTATCACCGGATTAAATCGGACCTAACCACAAGTTAACCAGCGAATGAAAAACCGGGCCACAGTGGTTCTTCAATTCGTGTTGACAAAGACCAAATATGAGAGAATAACAATCGTCGTCGAGAGTCGCAGAATCAATGTAATGCCCGAATTGTTTATTACGTTCCATCGAACTTATCTTTGGAAAAATTGTCTCATGATTCTACGTTTGAAAAATGTGGGGATTAAACCGATCTCGATAAATAGCAATATGTAGTCGTCTGATAACAGAGTTACAAGTCGAATAGCGCATTGCATAATGCAAATGAGCGTTTCCCTTCCCTTCCCCTCACAGAAAACCGTCGTCGCCTGCCTTGGACGGTGCGCAATATTTTCGTGACCCTCGACTGACATTGCCAAACAACCAATACAGGCGGCGATAGAGGGACGGTCTCGCTAGAGTGGAGGCCAAGGTCATAGCTGATCCCCACTTTACCGTTCGCCACTGTGTTGACGCCTATCGCTCGCGCGTTCGCTCGCTTGCTCGTCTTCCTGGTGACGCAACTGTGTTGCACAGCTCGATCCGACCCATTATGGTCGTCGTTGTAATTCTCTCGCTCGCACTGAGTATCCTGGAGAGGCCACCTCACTGGCGCCTGTGGTCGTTCTATTTTATCGTTTTAATTTACTGTGCCTCTGTAGCGGAATCTTCTACAAGTCGAGCCGAGACCGTCATTGATTCGTGTTACGTTGAATGTTACGCAACTGAAGAAGCCGGTGTGTTTACTCGTAGGTGTCAGAATTCTACGATCGTAGAGAATGATTGATCTTCCCGTATAATCGAGTATTATTCTCGACTTATTAGCTGAAATTAAATCCGTTGCGGAACATTTTATTATTTTTGTAATTATAATTTGAACGATCAAGAAATTATGAATGAAAAATATTGATCTGGCGTTTATATATTGTTGAATATAATTTATTGCAAAAATGTTTCTATTTGTTTAAAGATAACCGTTGAGGTTTCAAAAGCACTTAGATTTTTTTTTAATTGAATCAATATTATACCTAACAAAGTTTTATATATCCCGTCATGTAATCGGTCTATAACATGTTTTCGCCGAAGGTAAATTATGCCCCTCTGCTTGGGAAACTTTTGGTTTTTTCTATGACGAGTGATATAGGGCTGGGTAAAAAACAGCACACATACGCGCTTAGAAATACTTGGTGTTCGCTTTGCATAAAGGAAGCATGAGACTCGTACGACTGAGGGTCGTACTGTTGGTGTCCTTGAAGGGAGAATTGTCAAGTGACAGGCCGAGGGTCCGAAGTTATTATGAATCACGAAAAATTCACTGGAACACTAACTTTTCGTTTGCAGCCCTTTAAAGGGTTCATTACGACTCTGACGACCCATGTCTTTCAATCATTTCTCTACTAGGCATATATTTCGATAGAGAGAAAGTAGATTTAAATATATTAGAATGCGTCGAATATACATAAATAATATGGGACCACAAGCAATGTTCATTTCACGTTGAAAATATATTACATAGATACATTTAAAAAAATATTAAATTTTAATAAATATTGATTTGAATAGTTATTGAGCAAACATTTATTTACTGTAAGTTAATGTCTACTTGTGCTATTCAAAGAAATATATATATTATAAGTTAACAATTTTTTTCAATGTAATACATATGTATAGTATATCCTGGTTTTTATCGTATTTATTTAACGCCACGTAAAACTCTGTTTTATCTACTTGCAGACAAAGCTGCGGCGCCAACGGTATCTTTTCGCGTCGTCTGGATTTCAGCGCTTTCAACAGTCTGCCCCGCACCAAGCTTAACTCCTATCATATTAAGGTAAGTAATTAATTATTTTATATATATATATATATACACACACTTTTTCACGTCGTGAATTTCGCTTACGAGGCGTTGAATTACGACGCGTTGCTTCGTAAGTGGAATGGACTGACTGGATCTTCAAGAAGTGATAAATCGTTTACAACATTCACAAAACATGTCACGCAACATTATACTGACAGAGCAGGAATCTTTTTAATTGCATTGAAGCGAAAAAAACAAATCATTACTATTTTTTATCATGCACCGATGAAACGTAATAATTTAGCATTTACATATAATTAAGTACGGATTTAATTAAATGCATTTTTAATGTTTTCATCATTAATGCATATAAGCGTTTTGAATAAGGTATAAAAACCTGGATGGAGAATTAAACTAGTATCGACGATCAGGTTTAATCTCGTCGTAGGAATTCATTAAATTAATTTCAACCGGGAGAGGCTGTCCTTTCCAAGCGTAAATCAGGCATGAGCTACGCCCCTGGCGAATCCTTTCGCATCCCGTCCTGTAACACTGTCGTCCTACCCTAAATACGCAGAGAAATCAATACCCGAGCAGTCCAAGTAGTGTGCATGTGTCTCTTTGCGCGCGCACGTACAGACATACGTATATGTACTTGCGTTACGTATGTTTATATATGCCGGCGTTAAAGAATACTTTTACTCTCTTATGCTTTTCCCTTGACCTGCTACTCGTTGTGAAAAATCCTCTTGCTCGAACGTCAATTAACGTCAACCCTGGTTAATGACTTATCCATCTGTATCATAGGTAGCACAGGTAATCCGGAAAAAGGTAAAGAATATCATTAACGAGGTTGTCACTATAAGTCAATCCAATCAACGCGATCCGTTTATGCTGATATTTATTTAGTTTATTTAGTGCTGATCCTGCTTAACACTGATTTTCCTTATTTGTTTTTATTACAAAGATACAATAAGTTTGAAAGAGAGTGAATCATTATTTCAGAATTATACAGAGCGTGATTCTGTTAAAAAAATGTAATGCGCATGTCATAATTTATTCGCGAATTTTGTACCTAAAAAATAGATTAAAAAAAAACATTTTTTAGATATAGAATATAAATGTATTTATTTTTATATTTGTTTGATTGTGTGTTATTTTAATTATTTAATTATTTAATTATTTAATTATTATCCATTGAAATATTAAATGCTGATGCAGACGTAACTTTTGCATCAATGAACAAACATTATTATCAAATATATCAATAAATTATATTTATATAAATTAATTTTATAGAAAATTATGCAGTTTGCGTGAATTATAAAAGAGATTTCAATTTGTAGCTTCTAACTTCGACATGTTAATACGACAAATAACAAGCTTTCAGTATATTTTCCGTCGATAAAATATTGTGTCTGCTTTCGATCTATTATGTAACAGAAGGCTTTCTTGAGGGAGGCTCCATAAGTGATGCACATTTTAACCCCTGTTCCGTAATGCCTAACAAAATTTGACCTAAGACCTGGACTCGACCTCCAAATTGTCTGCCATTTTGCTGCTTTGCGGGAACGGAAAAAGAAAAGATAACTCGTAAAGCAACTATTCGGCTCTTCCCTCTGAACTAGGATACGCGTTTTTGCAGAGTTTCAAATAACTTGTCTTGTGATAGACCCATCCGGACTGTAGTCTTGTTAGAAGATCTGCCAGCACACAATCCTGACAATTAAAGCAGTTAATGACGCGGCTAATTAACGTCTACGATACGTTCTTGGTACAAATTCGATGACGTTACATTCGCTGTAACTATATTATTCGTAACTATTGCTGTATATTATTGACAAGAAAAATTCGAGCGATTATTCATTCGACTTTTTATGCGCGGGATTATTTGTCGCGGTCATAAAATCAGTCGTAACTATGATTGAGGAACAATTTTGCTCATGCTTGATATAATAACGTAATAACGTAATAATGTTACCGCTGAAGATATCTAAATATCATATGCAATTGAATTATTGAATTAATATTGAAATGAAGGCTTTTTAACGCGCTATGCATTCCTTCGCACTTTACGCCGCGACATTAGAATGCGCAATTGTAAGGCGTATAATATTTTTGCGTCGCACTCTTTTATCGACGAGTTGTTGCGCAATAAGGCTCTCCGTGGCTGTTCTCGAGCGTGTTTCACCGACGAACTGGCGGCGGCTGCTGGTTCCAGTTTTTCAATAATACCGGTTCTCTCAGCTTCACCGGCCGGCCTAACGAGAGCCGTTAGGTAACTCGAGGGAGATCGATCTCGTGCGAGTGTGTGTGCACGTATTACTGTGCAGCGACAGAGGAGGGTGCACGGGAAAGGGGACAGAGGAGCCTGGAGGAACCAGAGCATCATTGTAAACCGCTGGAAGCTCTTGAAACACTCCGAGTCCTCCCATGGCAACCGCGTCCCCGCAACAATCGTCCTGATCTCTCTCTTCTTTCTCTATCTCGCGTAACCCTTTCCGCGTATCGAGGGTGGGTTACCCCTTTCTGCGTTGTGCGTTGCGATGTGAATTACAAAATGCGAGGTTTGCCTTTTGTGCGCTTAATACCGATGCGCAGCGACGTTCCCTGGAGTCACTTAAGACCCGAGGATTGCCACTGTGAATTGGAAGTCATAGCGATAACTTCTTCGTTAATACCCTCCGTTAAGACGTCGTTGAGGCGAGGGAGAAAAAAAAAATGAATCTTCCGAATGTTCTCCATGCTTCTATCGTCGCGTCGTTTCAATGAATTTCTTTCGCGATTCTTGTTCGCTATAGTCGCTTTGGATGCTCTCTAATGCCCGTATTCGTAGTCAGAGCTAGTATTTAAGATTTCCTTAAATTTAGATGTAATAGCCAATGAAATAATTCGTAGAGCATCTGAAGATAAATTTAAGGAAAGCTTTAAATAAGGCCCGACTATGAATACGGGCATAAATCTCGTGGAGTGAAATCTCACTCGAAGAGACTGAAAATTGAGCCAATCTTGAAAAAAAAGTGAAAAAAAATACTATCACTCTTGTTCAAGAGTGGCAGATTTTTATTCTTTTTAGAGTGAGATTTACTCTTCTGGAATGAGATTCACTCCAAAGGAGTAAAATCTCAGTCCCTTTTTTGGAGTGAAGTTTCATCTATCCTGAGGTATTACACTCCAAAAAAGGAATTGGATCCTCTCACTCTAAAAAGAGTGAAAATCTGCCATTCTTCAACAAGAGTGGTAGTATTTTCACTCTGTTTTCAAGACTGGCTCAATTTTCTCTTCGAGTGAGATTTCACTCCACGAGATTTAGAGAGTGCGCATGCTGTAAGCTTCATTCTATTTTCTTTCCGCAAATTGTGAGTAATAAAGATACACTAAAAAATAATGTAGCAACAGTATTATTTTAATTTAAAATAATCATGTTGATTTATATTCAATAACAGTATAATAAAACAAATAAAATTTTATTAAAACAAGAACATGACATATTTGTTTCATTAACAGTGTCATTTGATTAACAACGTTATTTTCAATTAAAGTGATGCTGGATATAACCATCATCTTTTTCCGTGTGTAGAATGAAGCTTACAATATGTGAGCGTTCAAATCAAATATAGCCTTTGCAATAGTAATACACGCTTACAGAGAATATTGGAATTTGCGAAAATACATGAAACTTCTTTAGGAAATAGAGTGGAGGCGCGCCCATGTGTGCAAATCGCGACAGACGTTACAAATTCCATGTGAACGACCTCGTGGCTGTGTCTAGCAATAAATCGGACAGGAAGAGTAGTGGAAATAGGAAAGTGGCGTGCTACGATGCAGTAACTCGACACGTGGCTTATATAGATGCTAAAACTAGGAGTGGTCCGCGACTCGACTCGGCCGTTGTGCTTGTGAAGTTAGCACGACATTCTATTAATATAAAAAAAAATACTGACAATTTCAGTAACGGTTTTCATAGTTCTTCAGTTTCCTATCAAAATAGAAAAAGCATTTTTTATATTAAAAAATCAAAATTGAAAATGTAGCAGAATTCTATATTCTACAATAATTTTTAAAAGAGTTCCGGTTGCTACTTTTTCAACAGATCCTTTGCTAGCATTCGTTTATATTCGTCTCGTCACGTTTTTGTTCATCTCTGTACGCAACAAAAGCGGTCAATGTTCGTAGGGTACCTAATAACAACACGATGTCTCACGTATCCGAAGTCTGCAGCTAACAGCGATGTTTACAGCTCACTGTATTTTATTTCGCAACGTGTTATTTTTTCCCGGCTGATCTTTAATCGGCAATGCAATTTCATGCCATAAATCCGCACCCATTATCCGTTTTGATTTTCCAGGTAATTAAAACGTTTACTGCTTTATACTGTAAACGTTGCGGAAACGTACCCAGCATGTGCGTATCGTTTATTTTTATGTAACTCCCGCAGCTTCGTGAATTTCTCTCCGAGGTGCACGAGACGGTTGAACGACCCGAATATTATCATTTCGTCGAATACTCGATACGCTAAGCGTTACATCGGTGCGATAGTTTATTATTGCAGTCCGTCGCACGAACCGCGGCTCTTTATCTCGCGACTCGGTAAATATTGTTTCTTGGGCGCTGTGACGAAGATAAATGCATCGAATGTCAGCGGCGCCAGCTTGCAGAAAATACTGAACCGGCAAAATGTCAAGCGCACAATACTCGGTTTCTTTCACCTACTGTTCTTGCATAATTAAAGTTGCACAAGATGAATAATATATAAATAACCTGCAGTATTTCACAATAAAAAATTAACAATAACAATGAGAATAATTAATTAAAGTGTGAATGACTTATTATATACTATATAATAAATTTTTTAAAAGAAATTACAGTAAAGTTCGTTCAAATAAGACGTGAGAGAGGCAGTATTGTCTCTTCTTCGAAACGAGTTTTGAGCGAATGAAGTGCCTCACCAAAACCGACGCTTATGCCGAGCATTATATTTCACCGTTGTGAACGTATTACATCGCTCTCATTATCTCAGCCTAGCTCAACTCTGATAAGAGATTGTTTCGTTAGCAAACATTCGCGAACTACGCTTTTTCTGACAAGGCCATGCTGTGCGAGATATAATCTGTTTATAAGCTCTTTCGAGCGTAGTTCTATTTTTTCTAGATAAAACTGTTTAATGGAAAGATGTGCATTAACTACCCGAATTTTAAATGAATTTGCTTAACTTTTAAAATTTCGTTGAATTAATCAATCGTGGCGCTTTTTCAAAGAAATTTTTGTCTATAAAATTGTTATCTTACGTAACATTTCTTTCTTAAATAATATTTACGAATTTATAAGATGAACAAACTGTACGAAATCGTAAGTCAAGAGCAATTACTTCGCAAAGGAGGGACTGCGTAATTTTCTCGAGGATTGCGCGGAACCTTCGTTGGTCTATGCTGAGTGGCGCTAGAGCTCTGAATGATACTCGTGTTCGAGGGGGCAGAGATTAATTAAAAGGACCGCTCGCGTAAGAACGACGTCGAAAAGCTTTTCTCGTAATTCAGTTGCTTTAGAAGAGATGAAAAGCGAGATCTTTCTTTCGGGACTATCTTTTCATGCGTCTTGCTCGACGGACATTGATTTTTAATGAACCGACGTCGATTAGCAACGTTTCCGATCAGCTCGAGAGAGAGTTAATGGAAAATGATATTTGTATGTACCTTTCGTCGTCGTGTTTCATTTCCCGCTATTTCCGAGATAAAAGCTTTAGTGTATATTGAGATATACTCCCCTTTCAGTGCATTAATAGGTATATATTTAATAGCGAATTACTACGTATTTAATGAATAACAAATGCAACTTATTATACATTTATCATTTGATCTATTGAATATTAATGTTATGTAAATATCTTATCGAAATGATATCTTTTGTGCGAGAGATTCTTTATTTTTATTATATATATATATATATTACTATTATATGACATTAATTGCTAATTTTTATGCTATCTTTTAATTTTAATTTCATGTGGTTGTTTAAATGTGAACTGTGCCGATTAGACCGTTGCTATTAGCAAGATTTTTTGCTACGTTCGCAGTAACATAAAAGACCCATTAATCCTCCATGGTCAAGCCAGCGTAGGAACAATCACGCCATTTTCAGGCAGTTGTTCCCAAGTAACATAATCTTCATGCTTCTCGTTGCTGGCGCTGATTAAATTCAAAACCAGTACAACACTGAACGAAAGTTTAGTCGCTTGCGTTTCAAACAGTTTTAAATTAGGTTGTATTGTAATAATTTTTTGCGACGTAAATTAGAAAGCATGTATTGAGAAATGTTTATATAGTCCCATCTGTCTTTGTTAAACTTAGATTGAATTTAAAGTTTTCGTCACTATTAAGTTAAAAAATTTTTACATTCGAAAGCCAAGATGAAATTACTTCCATTCATTGACTATTTTCACGGAAATACAATATTATGTATGTCATTAATGCAACAGCAATTAAAATAGCATTTATAGAAAATTATTGGGATTAGAAATTCGGAAGAAAGTTTTTCGTGTCAAATTTTGGAAAGAAGTTATTTACAAAGAGTTGTAGATAATATATATATATATATATACATGTATATATCCTCGTTCTTTCTCTATTCATTCTCTCAAGTTTCTTTCATAATTCCTCTCTCTCCTTTTTTGTTTTCTGAGTACATTTTGTGTGTTAACCCTCATTGTGGACTCTCTGCGCACAATGGAAGTTTGCATTAAAGGTCATTAGCTTAAACGTTCGTCTTCCTGTTGCGCAACTCGCGCAATTCAACGTGCTGTTATTCGTGAGACTCAGAGAGAGAGAGAAAGAGAAAAAGAAAGAGATAAAAACAATGCGCTCGAGAATATAAAATAGTTACGTTAATTAGTAATTTAACGATGTGGCTTCCATATGTTTTTGTCTTTCAATATTTCTTTGTTATAGAAATATCTGTATAGTATCTGAGATTAGCAAGATTTTTAATTTTATTTTAAATAATTAATTCTTCCTCTCTTTCTTTCTTTCTTTCTAATTTATTTAGGGGGGATTATTAGCGTTTCAGAATGATTGTGTTGAAAGTCCGAAAGTATCAGCGCGCAATCACATCTGGAATAAATTTATTTAAAAGAATATATAATGTACTTATTCTGTATATTATTATTCTGTATAATATCAATGTAATTATTCGAAACATCTAACTTTGAGCGATCATGGCTTTCTTTATCGTATTTGATGTATTCATACATACGGTCGTGCCTAAAATTCTTATAATGTTTAAATAATTAAATTATTTTTTAATTAAAATTTATTTTAAAATATATATAGAAAGGAATATTGTTTTTGTTTTATATAAATACATTGTTATAAAGTTTGAATATCTTTACATATTCAACAATATTTATCATTTATTGCTATGATATAATTATTAATAGGAGATTAAATGTTTCTTTTACTTTCTGTTATGTAATAACACAAGATAGTACAAGTATATGATTCTCGTCAATGTGAATTTTGAGTTGTAGCCGATTGGACTGTCCTTGAATTTATCCCTGAACTGGGATAAGAGTCATGGTTCCCTCGAGAACTCGACCTACCTCAATCGGATCGATGCAAGATAGCTCTATGCTTCTCTCGCCCCACATCACGCACACTAGTATTTTCCTTGAACTTGATATACATGGGTAATCTCCATTTTTTTAGTGTGAAGGAAAAAATATGGCTGACTTGATACATGTTTTATTCGCACGATGAAGTAATAATAACATGCGAAACAAATGATTATGCTTCTGTAATAAATAAAACAAAATAGAAGCAAAATGAACGATGAAAAGTTTTATTCTCTTCCAAACTTATTTCCATATGAATTTGTCAATAGACTATAAAAAAACAGTTTGTCAAAAGTTAAAAGCCACTTGAAATAATTTAAAGTAGTCTCACTTTCTCGTGAATAGGTACGTCTAAATTTTTCTTAATAACGATGGAAAAGGAAATAAGGAAATCAGAAATGGCAGATGCGTGTTTTCTCCTCATCTTCATCATCATTATGAAGAGAAACAACCGATGACCTCTCTTTGACGAACAGGATTATGAATGATAATGAGCAACGGTTCCTCCTTCCTTCTCGTACTCATTAAGCTAAAGAGTCACGGAAATTAAGGCAATTGTCAGGCGTGTTATTCCACGCTTAAATTATTACGAGGTTCAAATATAACATTCAAAATATAACACGATATTTTTCCATCTACTAAACATTTTTACTTCGCGTGTCATAATATAAAAATCTATAATTCGTTACGAACAATTTTATTTAGTTGATATCTTTTGTGATATTAAAAAATAACATTATGGTTATATATATGTATATATAAAGGACTAAATTAAAATAAAAATAGTTTTCGTCGTTTCAATCGTCAGAATAAATCAAACGTAAGTAAAATGTCTATATGAGTCTTCGCTGTTGTTAGTGAATAAATAATATATTTATAAAGTGGTAGAATATAATTCGCAAACAATTGGAATGTATTTGCCAACGAAATTAGTTGCAACGTTTCGACTCTGGATTTGAGTTCTCTTGAGTGCGGAAGTCAAATACAAGCTATCAAGTAATTTATACTTGACTAATTTATACTTGACTGAAGAGGATTCAAATTCAGAGTTGAAACGTTCGCAATTAACTTTATTAGTAAGTACATTCCAATTATATTCCAATTATATCTTATCGCTTTATAAATATAATATTTATGCATTAACAACCATGGAGCTTCATCTAAAAATAAATATTGAGAATAGAATTCAATATTTTCTTCAAGACCATCACTGTTTTTTTTTGTTTTATTGTCGCGGTTAGCCATATATTTTGGGAACCCACTTCCTGTCGTACTTCGCATTCTAATAAATTGTGGTCTCGCGAGACAAAGCGTCTTTGCCATGACTGAAACAATGAGCGGTCAAACATTCGTCAGGAAAATGGAAGATAGGGAGGACCGACACCGGGGAAAGAATGATAGAAAGAAACGAATCATAATCGGCGAGACGAATGTCATTGCTTCTCATGTGGGATCGTATAGTTCTGACGCGTCTTTTAGAAAGCAAAAAGGAGAAGTAGCATGTATGCTTGATAGAAAGCACAAGGGAGAGCTCAACGTCTCTCGACACCCGGACATGACTGTGGACGAAAAGTAATGACGGTGGACGCGGTGCCATTTCCGTTTTCGTCGCGAAACGCGCGATACGTGGAGTCGAAGAAACGCTTGGGGTGCCTTTTACGGATTTTCCTTCAGTCGACGACTGGTTTTTGTACTCTCCTTATACGAGAAAACGCTTCGCGTCCGTGTTTTCCTTTCTCGAGAATCGCTCAGGACTGGTACTCTCTGTTACCGATTACGCGAATGTTTAAGCTTGTACGAATTTCGAATTTCTCTAATCTCGTGTTCAAGTTGGAACATAAGAAAAACTTTCGTCTGAATCGGTGAATCGATGTCGAGCACCACAGGAGGCTACTGCATCGAATATTAAAATTCGCAAAGCGTCGCTGTGTTGCAATATCGCGAGGAAATCTCACCACCCTGCTGGATACTTTTTTACTCGCGGCGATGCAAAATTATGAGCTCAGCACTTCGAAGAGATAAAATAATAACGCAAAGATAAAAAAGCGTATGCAAGGAGTAATTAACTGGAGGAAATTGCGAGCGATTATTTTTTTCTCGAAAAGTTTTTCTTGAATAAATAGCGAATTATGTAAATAAACAGAATGTATGAGGTCTATTTTTTGTCGCTGCATTGAACCGCAAAAAAATTTTCTTTCTCGCTTTCGCTAAACTTGAAATGTATCTCATTTTAAGTATAACGAGTGTACACTACTTTATACTGCAAGAACGGACCTACGTATACACGAACAGAATATGTACGAAAAAATTAATTAAATATTTAGATAAGGATTACATTCTACGTCGTTTGGTCTTTTAAAAACATAGGAAATTACAGTACACTTCTAACATTGCATTTTTTTTGTAATTAGAATAGGAGATTAATCTCCTTCGCGCATGGAATTCTCTGGTCGTGTACAACGTAATTGCTGTGCGGCTGCTAGGTATCCGCAGATTTTTGTTGGCCATTGGTATCCCAAGTAATTAATGCAGAATGGCGCGAGGTGAGCAGAAACTTATTACGACGAACATTTTTCCCCCGTGGCTGATAGCACTTTTCCTCTTTCTCTCACATTTCTTCTCTCAGTTTACCACGGCTCGCACGCGTCTTTGTTCAAGCAGACGTCTGCGCGCGTCGGCTTTATCCCCCCGCTGTCTCCCACAGGGAGTCTGAGCAAGGGGAGACCCTGATAGAGAAATAGTTGGAATACGAGGCGTTACGCGCGGTGATTTGGTTCTTGTGCACAATGGATCGATCTGTCTGCGTTCTTCGTGTCGAACGCGAACCTCCAGTAACGTGCATAGGATATTTCAGCGTTATTCCAAACTTGTCCATATTATTCGCATATCAGGGAAGGTACTCGAGAAAATTTCCCTTGCGAGTTGCAAAGTATTAATAAACCTGCGCACACTATAAATGTGCGAATAATAATAATCATATATAATAATTCTTTATCCAATTTATTCGCCAACATCCCCGCAGGCTAACAGGGGAAGTCTTTAACAATTGATAATTGAAGAGAGGCGTGGGATGATTGATAGAGAAAGTTCACCATCGTTAGGCGTAACTGATTAAAGTCCCAAGTATCTTTGGTGTGTACCGATAATTAAGATATAAATTCTCCTAGTGAAATAGTGTATCCCTGAAATACTCTAGCCGGAGCGGTGAGGCACGGCACGGAAAGTCGCTCGCGTGAAACGACCTCTGAGCATCGGCTGTGGCTACGAGGGGAATTCTGCGAAAAGTTGGTAGATTTATTATGCTATTACCAGGGGTTATGGAACCGACCGGGAAGGAACGCTTATGGGCGCGAATGTCGAAATTTGCCTGCGGGAGGTCAATATAACGTTTCGGCCGGGAGTGGCGAGAACAACGGTGGCTTTCCCTTTCAGGCATACGCACTGTCCGCGAGAGAAAATCATTCTCGACAAACGTTCCCACGAGAAGGCGCGCGCGCGCACGCACGCGGCGAGGCACGTCGACCTTTCGATTTTGCGTGAGCGGCCCAACTTGGCCAATCGTCGGATGAACTAAACGCGTATTTGCACATAATCGCGCGGGAAACTGCGAGATACCGGTCGATGAAAATCGACTCGCCCCCCCGCGACGAGTGAACGGAGTCGTCTCGATGGTGAACCTATTTATTGCGCAAATGGGCGCCGTCTGATGAAATATTGTTGAACGTAAAATACGACCGAACGCAATTTTCCGTAATATGTAGGATCACAATCGCCGCGAGCCTCGTGCGGTGATCTACACGTGGACTTGGATAGATTTTAGCTTCAATCGTCATAAAAGTCGCTGTAGATCATCGGATTTAACATTCAAAACTACGCAATTTACTGAAATTGCAACTGTAAGTTGCGCGATTCGGAGAGTGAGGTGTCTTTGGGAAATTTAAAAGAAAAGGCCAAAGTCATTAATTGTCAGCGGATAATCGTGAGAAAGTTTAATCATATACGTGCGATGTTGTCAGGCATTAACGGTGTTATTCATACTTATCGTCTGCTATTATCAGCAGTTTAATGTATTGAGTACATTGATAAGACATTTATCGATTCTCTCCTCATCTTATCATTAATTGAAATAACAATTTCGCATATGATTATCGATCCCTTTGAAGAAGCCGTCGATACTTGACTTGCCGAAAAATTTTTTGTTCAACATCTAGAGTGACGTCTATAATAAAAGTTTAAGGTATAAAGCTTAAGCCTTAAGTCGTAAGAAATTGACCAATTTCAGTCGAATGTGAGAAGAGCAATAGACTGTAATGATCAGTCAATTTCTTACTCTCTTCTTTGGAGTGGGATCTCACTGTAAAGAGTGAAAATTGAGCCGATCTTGAAAAAGAGTGGTTCGATTCTCAATCTTTAAGCGAGAGATTTCACTCAGAGTGACAATTTACTTCAAAAGTTTTAGAGAGTACGGCTTAAGATTTAAAGCTTAAATTTTACGCCTTAAAATCTCGTCGGAGACGCTTAACATCTATAATCGAAAGCCAGCACGTGGTAGTTCGGGTACGGCCTGTATATTGATCACGCGGCGGCTAGAGATTATCACCGAATTTTCATTACTTTCACACGGTGGGGCGTCTGCGGCAGCGATAGCGGACCTAAAAGTTCTGCCGGGTGGTACTGCGCATTGTCCGGACCGACGGAATGGCATCCTATTAAAGTCACCAAGATGGAGCGGCCCGGTCCTCTCCTGGTCGAAGTGCCAGAGATAGTTGGAGGGTAGGAAGCATGGTGTCTCAGGTATGTACGTCGTATAACCTGCGTGACTCGTATTTCTGGGCACCGATATTTCTCGTCCGTAGAATACCGTGTATTCTACCGAGACGCACACGAAGTGAGATGAGACGTTTCTCGATAAACCGTGAATTATAAAGTACCTTTTTCTACATCGCGTTAAGTTTTAGTTGTTAATCAATTCTGCATTCCGGATACGTTAAACGCTTCGACAGATTCCAGGCATTTTTTGTCGATCTTTTTTTATACGTGATGAGAGATATATATTATTATTTAATATTGTAACTTCTGTCTTGTTTCTGTTTTTTCTCTTTTCTCTTATTTCTATTTTTTACAAATAAAATAAATAAAGAAGTTTTATTGATTTAAATAATATTATATATTTTTATATGTGTAAATAATTTGATTAGGCTTTGAAGTCATTTTGGATAAGTATATACGATTTGTTTTTTAATTTAACCTGTTTGATTGTAATATCAAATAATTATAATGTATATATATATTTACGGCGCAATCGAATTAGAAATATTTACGCTTGCGACACGATGATGTGTTCTAGCAAGGCTACAATTTAAACTTTAGACGACGTCGTTACAAGGGATGAAAGTTCGGCCTTGTAATCGTTCGTAGCACTGAATGTCAAGGGCAAGGGGTGGTGGCTGGGTTTGTGGTTGCGAGCAAACGGGCAGGGGTAGTGCGATAGCAATGGTCGATATTGGAAGCATCCAGGATCGGCCAAATTTACGACTGTGGCCGGGGGCGATTTCAGTATTGAACGAATTCTTCTCGCACAATGATACACCGCGTCGCATTTGTATTGGACCGGTTTTTCAAAGATAGAAAAACTGGTTTTCGTCATTGATTGAGAACTGCTGTGGCTATTTCTTACAGAGATCAGATTTAACATTAGATCAGAAATGTGGTTAGAAATAGCACCAAATATTTTATTGTTACGGTACATTTTCGATCATATTTGTTAATATTACCGTAATAATTAAACGTCCCGTTAAAAAATTTATTCATTATTAATATATAAATGTAATTTAATATTAATTTGAAACAACTATTATTTCATTCGAGATTACTTTTATTGTGATTTTGATGATGTTTAATGGGATTATAATTTTTAATATGAATTCCTTAATTTATTAATAAATTTTTATTTGAAATACCCTTAATTTTCTCTGCTGTTATTTTAGTAAAGGTAATTTTAGTAAAGGAATTATTTTGGTTTTAAGAGGCTACCGTTTCGTCCAATTTTTTTCATAATCCTGAAAAAACCATGCAGTGAAAAGAACGTTACATCCACATCTAGAATGCTCTCATTTTCTTTTCATATATATTTCCTCACGTAGTTTCCACACATTCCTCGATAGATTATATCGACTGCTTGAGAATAGCAAAAAAAGGGGCCAGGCACTCGTGCGAACTTTAGTACGGCCAAATCTTTCTCGCGCCGGGTCTTCTCTCGCTCCGTTTAACAGCCAGTGATATCAGTCTCGTTTTATTTTGAAGGCTGAAAACGAGATAAATTCGCGGCAAGAGGCGAGATTCGCCTCTTTTCTTTTTTATACGCAGCACGGATGTCTGGGACAACGGCTCATCCGTCGCAAAACTATGTCCAAGCGACATCCGTACAGCAACCCTTTCGGTTATTCGTGCGGTTTGCATGAGCTCGTACCCGGGCGATCCCCGGGCCAATCCTCAGCGCTTTGCCTCGTCCCTTGGTAGACCGAGATGTTCACCGCACGGGATGGATACCGCACATAGCCCTCTTGGACACCGAACCCTCTCCTGCGACATTAACGCGACCCTCGCACTTTGAGTCCTGAATATCAACGACATTAGCCGCAACCCCTGGCAGGTTGATGGTCTGGGACGTCAGCGGAATGTCAAAACTGCGGCTTTAGCTTTTCGGCCTGGTATTCCGTCGTCATTGATACAATAGTAAAAATACAATTGTCGTATCGCGTCGAAATCAGCGATTATTTGTATCGGTAATGAAAACCGAAACGGGGGAGGATAAAAAAAGAGAAATATAAACTTGCGACTATGTTAAGCGTGAAAATATATATTCGCGTAGATTGTAATAAAATTCAAATTTTTTAATCCGATCGATTATCGTACAACGTGGTCGTAAGAATTTGCGATTATTTTGCAAATTCTTATAACTACGTATTAGTTGAATTATTGATTATCAGTTGGTAAAAAAAAACAGCTTCGGATATCGCTGAGATGTTTTGATTATAATTTTGTTAGTTTCTAACGTTAACTTATAACATCAACAATCGTTTCCACTCTCCCAGGTACTTTTAGCATTCGTGACTAGTAAATTCTTGCTGCGTCAGGATCAGAAGTTCCGTGAGAAGTTTGAACGAGCGTATCCGTGAAGAGAACTTTCGGGCTTTAAGGTGAAATAGATGGATCGCTTATTCGCTATTATACGCGACGCTTGCTTTCGTGGGACCCGACAACAAGTGTGAAGTGACTGCTGGAAAGGATAAATGTGGAGAGATGCCGCTCGAAGTGAGTGACTCGCTCGTTAGCTTAAGTTCACCGAGTTTGTTTCGCGTCGCTTCTCTCCTAGACGCGCGTCTTTCGCACGTCCGTCATTCATTTCAGACAGCTCCAGACATTGCGCACGTAACTTCGAGAAAACTCTTCATTCGTCGCACTTAAAGAACATACGTACACTTGGCGAGCATCGGGTGATACATAGCTACTGAGATGGCAATAAAAGCTGATTTATTTCTGGCAAAATAACGTCGATGGCGAGCATTCAGCTCCGGGAAGCCATCAATGCTATTTCCTTTCGGCACTTTTTCCCTAGAATCGTACCCAAGTTGTATTCCTGTCGCTAGATTCGCAGTAGTTTTCGAATAATCTCCCCCAGAAATGGTCAGTGGAGTTCAAAGGCGAGGGACAGAAAGAGTCGGGACACGCTATGTAATAGGAATTCGGAAGGTTCGGGTTCTACAGTTACATGAAAGAGGTGGAACCATAGTGCGCAATGGGAGTGGGATGTTTGCAACTCAGGATCAATACCGCGTAGTTCCTGGCAACGGTCATGAAATCATTGACCATATCCGGTATCTCATCCTTAGTCAGACCTTAGTGGTCTGTCGGTTCATCATTCGGCTGATCTTAAATCGACGCGTGCCATACAATGATTCTTCTCCCGCAAGTTTCTTCGATTCTGTTGGATCCGCTGTTTTGGACATCACAAACTCTGTTGGTTCACCAACTATTCTTTCTTTACTCCGTTTGACAATCATTTCCGAGTATTATAATCTTCGTCAAAATCAGTTCAGCAATTCAGCTTTTTTGTACGAAAATTAAGGAAGTGACCTAGTCACTCTTTTTTTCATTTGTCCTTGCTGACTTGAGGTCGTTGTCGTAACATTTAATAGATACAACCAGTTAACACTTATTTCTTCCTCTTCATCTATCTCGTTCTTTCAGGATACTTATTCGTTCGCTTCGATCCAACTTTATGGCACTTGTGTCTTCGACGGCCATAAAACTTCTCTAGAGACCATTCTGGAAGCTCTAAAGTCTACGGACCGGAGAACGCTGATCCTGCTTAAAATTCGCACATACATAAATTCGAATTAAACACGCTCGTTCTCTTCCGAATAAATGTTCAAGTTGCGTCATAAACTCGAATAAAAGGATAGTATCTTTATCAAAATCGTCGTTGGTCATTCTTTTGTTCTTATTACTTTCCTGGCTCGAAGAGGTTTGCCAAGCCTACAAGTACCCTTTCGTGGGAGACGACGAACCTGGTCATCCTCTCACCCGTCTCGAGGGTCTCCAACACAAATGTCGACGAACCCTCGATCAGTGTGCCGCATGACCCCCCTATTGCCATTTCTTTGCCACCCTTTGCTTTTTTTCTCCTTAGGATGTTCTTTTGGTCCCATCAAGACGTTCGCTCCTCATAGTCGACGTTACACAAATTAGCGACCTTTATACGGTCCTCTTCTCTTTAAGTCTGCCGAGAAAGGACGGGCGGCAGGGGGTGGGTAGGATCAATGGCGCAGCTGACGAGTGTTCGGTTGCGCGTGCGCGCAGACAATTCTATCGACCGTCGCTGCAGCATAGACACGGCCTACCCCTTCCAACCCCACCGAGGCCAGGCTGATCTCTATACCGGGACGCGGGGGTGGCTCGGTTCTCGACGGGTTACATGGGCGGTGGCAGCTGAGGGACGCAAGGGGCAATGAGAGGGTGGATGCGGTACCGACAGCGGCAGCGGCAGCTGGTGGCGCTGCAGCATTCTGCGGCCTTGACTCTGCGCTTGCTAACTTTCCCCAATGATCCACGGTAGACACCCTGGCGACACCGCCAGACAACTCGACGGCCTCTCTCCCTCTTGTCTTCCTCGTTTCCTACTTTCCTTTTTCGTCTCTATATCCCGGATTCTTTCGCCAGGGACTTAGCACCCTAGTGCCGTGGAATCGTCTGTGATACTCATAACCCATTTTACACTTGAAGAAGAAATGTCCTATCGAAGGAACGCATGTAGTATATGCCGCCTCACAGTCCCATCGTTACAAGCAAGGTATCAATAAAAGTGGCAGTTTCCGAATGATACGTGTATAATATTTTTCTCAATTTTTGATAGAGCTTTCTAATAATATCACGCTAAAATATTCACTACGCGTCAAATAGTATAAATTTGAAAAAGGAGAATTGATTACTTCGAAGTTCATTTTTCCTAGCCCTGATAGTTAGCCCAGAAAGAGAGAGGGATGGGAATACACGTTGCACGAAGGCAGGTGAAAAATCTCAGTAGAATTGACCCTGAGGAGGAAAGTGAACGAACCGAACCGTATCTACTCTCATAATTAATTCTCACACGAAATTGATTTCCAGTCCACGTCCGTCGCGATAAAAGATTAATAGTTGCCGTCTACGCTGTTATATTAACTTTACACCGGTAGTAGCTGTAGTACTCTCTTCAGTCCCTTTCAACCCAGCGCAGTTTCTTGCGCGTCTGTAACATGATAAATCGCTTTATCTATCCCGTGGCGTCTCGTCTCGCGTCTGGCGGCTGCGTGGATGGCACAGGAGGAAAATGAAAGTCGGAAAAATGGTACGCGGCGGCGCGCGCGGCGAGAAAAGGCGAGTCGTAATCTTTGGAACGGCAAAATATACCGGATTGTGATGAGGTATCTTCCCGAGAGACGCTGAAACACAGTCTTTGAACTTGGACCGAACTAAGAGGAATAAAAGGGGAGAGAGAGAAAAGACGCAGAGTTTCGCCGGGAACAGCGAAACCTAAAGCTCTTCGATCCGGTGGCCCGACTTAAGACCTCTTGTCCCCCTCTTTTCAACATGCTCGCAACACCACCTACGCACTTTGTGCATTCGGAACATTTTCAACGCACGCGACGATCTGTAATCGAGAGATGTAACAGGGAGCAGAGGATGGGGAACAGGGGGAGAACGACGCGACTGCCGGGAAAAGGTGTACTTTACGACAGATCTTCTTTGTCGACACGCGCGCATTTTAAGTAAACTCGGCGGTAGCGAGAGCGAGGGATGGGAAGGGGTGTCCTATCGCGTTTTACACGAGGCTGCCTCTCGTACAGATCTTTTCTCCCTGTATCATCGTTACGCAATCTTGCGGAAGGAGAAATAACGACTCCTTTCCGCGCGCTCGTCTTCACTTTATTTGGGCTTCTTCGGGCGTTACGATCTATCATTTTAACATTGAGTTTTATACGCGACGAAACTGATGTCTGCGCGGAGACAATCATTATTAACATTTAGCGAAGCAGAATAAAACTACTGAACTAACGTTGGGAATAATACACACACATTGTACATGTTTTATATATATATATATATATATATTTTCTATTGTATATCATATATTTTTCTAAATAACATATATTTTATAAATTTTAAGTAGTGAAATAAGTCATTAAATAGTATTCATGCATGCTCCTTTCATCATTTCTCTACTATTGTTCTCTGAAAAAATCTACCAACGCTTTACTATGCTTATATAATATAGACAGCGTACAGGATTGATTGCAATCTATTGATTGCGTATAACATAAAAGGAATAAGAATCTTTTTATTTTTAGTTTCTTGTAGGATTCATTGACAGTCATGTCTACAGACATGACAAGAACATTTTTCTACTTTTTGTTACTTGTTACTGTCGACGACAACTTCGTGGCGTGATGTGCATTGTAATCAATGGGCTGCCCTCCCAGCAATTTTAACCCTTTGTAGGTAAACGTTCCGTGTACGCGAAAATCCGACAGCCAACGTTAATCGTCGTCGTTGTCGTTCTTGTTTCGTCTTTCGCACCGACTAACGACGACTCGCTGTCCTCGTTCTCGTCGCAGACCGCCAACGACTGTCGCTATCATCGGGCAGACAATAGAATGATTAGGGCACAATGTTCTCTCGTCTTCCTTCCCCGCACTCCCTCGATTGCCGCACGTTGCTCCTCCGCGGGGACATACCTCGTATGCATCTACCGACACACTTAAACGGGTACGCATGCACCCTTGTATCTCGGTGTGCGTAGAGGCAACGCGATGCTGTCTTCTCCTGCATTTCAATGACGTCGTTCTCCTCCGTGGAGTACCGGAAGCCATTGCACGGCTGGTCTCTGTCTCGGTTTGTTACCGCGGTTTGTAGTGGGCAGGGGGGGAGTATTGTGGCGCGCGACTGCGAGAGACCGTCAACCGCGCATTAAGTTGATGTATGAGCTCCGGACCCGAGACACTGTCTGGCTGATGGCCTCCTCCCTTTACGGCATTCGACCGAGGGGAAAACCCCGAGAAAATTCACACCTATCTTTTTTTCTACCTCGGACATCGGTGCTTCTCTCCTGTCGATGAGTTGTTGATAACTGATAAGCGTTTAAGGCATTAGAGAGACGAGGCTTTCGAAACTAATTAACGATGTGTTGTCGGAATTTTGATTAAATACCTGTCGTCTGGAAAACATGTTTTTAATTTCTAAATGTTTCTGCACTTTATCATAAAAAATTTCCTGTAGCTGCTATGATTAATTTATATCCATTGCAGTCAGTTTTTTTTAAATGACTGATTAAAAAGTTATACGCGTATAACTCAGCAAGATTTAAAAAACGAATTATTATCTTCCCTAAAGATAGGACATGCGGAAATAGGAAGCAACCATGTAATTGATCAGTTATGTTATCATTACTTCCTGAACAAGATGCTTTCGAAGATTTCTCAGCTATAGAAAGTTAATTTCATTTAATATAGGGGTCATTAGAAATTACATGAACGTTATTTTCTCTTGCGAAGAGAAAGAGAGAAAAAGAGTGGATTTTTTAATCGTTTATGCGTGGCTCTTCCTGTCGAGAACAAAGTAAAGAAGACTTCCGCAGCGGACTCGTGTGTCACGTGCGCGTCTTGTAAAAATGGCGAGAGTCCCGTCAGTGAGAATCGTCATTTACAAGAGTTACGACCGGGATCCGCGTCAAAGGGCCGCCGGCTAATCAGCTCCCCAAACAGAGGCCGGAGCTAATCTTCCCCAGCTCATCAGCTCTCGTCGTGTGAGAGAGCAGCGGGAAAGCGACGAGCGGAGGAGGGTCACGTCCCTTGATGTACGACGATGTTTGATGGAAGATAGACTGACGCGTATATATGTACTACGTAGTACTGGAATCGGCACAAATATCGCGCTGAAGGAACGGATACCTTGTCGCTTATTAAACGTCATGCTGCGCGAAATATCTGTCGCTTGTTACGAAAATATTAAAATTTTGTAAAATTGCAAACGAATATAATTTATGATAATGCGAAACAAAACGTGTTGAGATATAGTATGTTTCGATAAACCTTACAGTGATTTGCGTTGTGATTTCACAACGAAAATGTCGATAAACTTTGCGTACTTTCTTTCTCTCTCTTTCTTCGATGAAGAGGATCGTAAAGCCTCCCTTAAAATTACTGTCTAGGGAAATGCGTGACGGCGGTCCGCACGGAGGGCTGTTCGGAGGTTTGCCGTTGGCATATATGAGAAATCGGATTTTCGTTCCTCGTAAAGTCAAAGTGGAAGTAAATCGCCCTTGCCGCTTCGTTCTCGTTTCGGATTCTCCGCGTGTTGTATTGTGTCTTGCACGATCGAACCGGCCGTTCCGAATGGAGTGGAAAGAAGCGTCACGTCCGGCCGACTAGACGAGTAAAAGGATTGTCTCGGGATTTCAGTGGCTCTCTGGGGCCGATCACACACGCGACGCACCGAGTTCTTCCCCCGGATGGCTGCGCGGCATCTCCTAAATAAAGTCCGAGCAGATAGCATCACGCGCATCCGGCGATCCGACTCGGAATAGGTATTCAATTTTCGTCTCGCATGCTTGCTAGTAATCCAACCAAACTGAATAATTGAATCGAAAAATTGCCTTCTTCCTTCCATCTGTGCTGCTATAACGATCGCAGGATGAAGATAAGAGAAAAAGATAATAAATAGACACTTATATTATTGGAAGAAAAGAAATTTACACGGAAAAAAAAGATTAGCTGCCACAGCTAAAAATTAGATATGGCAGCTAAATTCAGTAGTATTATATGAACACCTAACGTCGTGTCTACGAGGTTTAATTTCCATTAACTGTGAGGCCTCAATATTATCATTGTAACAGACAAGCATCTTGCCGATGTATTGATCATTGCAGCAAACGTTTTCTGTAGCAGACAATTTGGTAGCAAGTACAGTTTCAGCAAATATTAAACCGTGGTAGTGACAATTTTATTTTACATGGACATATCCGATAACTATGACAACTAACTTTATTAAATAAATTGACTAACAGACATATTTTGCATATTTTGCTATCATGTCCTTATATTAGCTACAGCAGCAATTCCTTTGTATGTATTAGCAAATTTCATAGCTATAGTAGCTAACGCAGTTTCAGCTAATCAGAATTAGGCCAGAAACTTTTTTTTCCCGTGTATTTTAATACAGTGAAGAATAATTACATTTTCATATATAAATTATTAATTCAAATGTTTAAACTCAATCCTAGTTTTAACCATGATGGTGTAAGAAAACCAGGTGTAACATATAATGGCGATCCAGTAATACGACAGCCAAATTGAATTTTTGCCCAGAATGTATCTTTTTATATTATAGTTTTAACATAGAGTCCTACACCACGTATAATTGAAAGTAAATGTCAGTATGAATCTTTTATGTCTTAACATTCCAGCGCTATGGCTATTGGCAGGCTTCAAATTGATAGGAAGCGAAAGATAGTGCGAGGCTAGACACGCGAAGAACCGTGCGTTCTCGCTACTTTTCGTCGATCCACTTACTTTCGCCAGCCTACGGCTTCTCTCTGAAATCTCGTTCCCAACGGCTTTGTGCTGAAGTAGCGAGACGTTGCCCTGCTTTTCGTCTCGACGCTTCGATCCACCGCCGCTGAACTCCACCATCTACTAGGTACGGAACGCGGAACGGCCTCCCTCAATTCGTCGATCTATCATCGGGCGAACCCCGTTGACTTTATCCGATCCACCCGTTCTCTACGTCTCTATCGCGTTTTCTTGGCATACCGTAATGAAGATTTATAGAGGGTTTAAGAGGAGGGAAGAGAACGCGGCGGATCATCGAGATGGGTTATTGCCGTTCTCGAAAAGTTTCCGAGGTTATCATTGTCTTCTTTTCACCATCTTCATCTGACGTCCTGTGGGAAACGGGACCGCGGGAAAGACCGCAGGACATCACCGAGTATATTAAACTTTTTGTAAAGCTTAGTAAGAGGGATTGTGCCATCAGGAGACACGATAGCGTCTCGGCGCTAATATTAAAATATTTTACCCATGCGTCGTCTGTCTGCTCACCTTTCACGACGAAAGAATCGTCTTCTACCTACGTATCTTTTTATTTCTTAACCGCCGGCGTTTTGGAGTAAATGTCCGCATCTCAGCGGATGCGGACGTTGTACGTGAGATATTGTACGGCTTTGCAGTAAATAACTGGTGTATCTACTATGTGAGTAGAGACACCTTCTCGATCGTAATTGGTAGACTGTTCTGTTGCTAGAGAAAAGATGTTACTGTAAGTTATCACTTGACAGCACTGCATTCTTGGCGATTAATAGGAGCGATAGGTCTCGTTAGAGTAAATGTAGTACAATTATATCACCCGATAATTTTCTCTTAAGCACTGTGTTTGATGAGATTGCCAGATTACCATGTACAGTTTCTTTTTTCATTTGATTCTTGTTATTTTATGGCTGTAATAATCACATTGTAATAATGTATTATGATAAATTGTTGTAAAGTGAAATTTGTTACATGAACTTTATGCTACCTTACGAACTTTATGAACTTTGATGTATTTTTGTAGATTTTTACAAATTCATATTTCAACAAACATTTTTATTAAATGTTTCTCTTTAAACATATATTTAACTTTCGACTACAGTATAACGGGTTCGAAGCGAAAGTTTTAGATGCTTGTACAATCTGTGTGATTCTTACTATGAGGTTCTAAAGTGTAGGTAAAAAAAACTTTGAGAACCTTCCTCTATTAATCGATGTAAGGCGAAACTTCACTTGCATTCTATACTTCAAACAGGAACTCAGATGTTCCTGTTTGAATTTATAACTTAGGTGTACTTTTCATAGTTGTTACTTAAAAGTTAGGTTAGGTAAACAAGAAAGATAATATGTAGCAAGTGTAACTTATAGGATATCTAGAAATTTTTAATATAAAATGGTTTGAAATGCAGATCGATATCCTGATATGATTTTATGACATTTATTGTCACGGTTGTGGCATTTCACGGGCAAATCGCGAATCAAGCGGCAACGTTGATGTTTTTGTCTACAACGATTAGATCTCGCTGGCCATTGAATTTCACGATCACGTCGTGGATTCTCTCGAAGGATCTCCGTGCCCTTCCAACACGGACGACATAAATTTCCATTATCGGACGGGCTTGTATCCGGCCTAGACGCGGTTATTGTCCGCGTTAAGTTTCTACGGCACCTCGGTCCTGAACTTCTTGAAAATGGATCGCGCGGCTGCATCTACATACATCTTTCCTACACATTTATCTCGTTCACGCAAGAATTATTGCCGTTCGCAGTGCGACCGTTAGACGGTCTGCTGTTAGACGAATCTGTTCAGAGATAAATTTAAACAAATATTTTTGCACTAAATCTATTTTTTATTCGTACATTTATGTTCATAAGATCTTAGAGAAATTTAGATATATATATATATAAAGAAATTATGTCGAGACATCAGTTAATTTTTGTACTTTGTGAATGAACTAAATTCAATCGGCGCATAACAATGAAACGAATAAGCCCACGGAAAGCTATGTCTGCAAGTTGAATCTTAGAAGATCCACTAAAGATCGAAACAGCTTATCTCTATGCTTGCGGAGCTTCGTTTCTTCGGGGCTCGATATCGCGATAATAATCACCCCTTTTGTCCAGCGAACTTGAGCGAGAGATGCGCGGATATCTCGCGGGAGATAATCTCAGGATACGGTCGGCTCGACCACTTTCACAAGCGTAAGTCGAGCCTTAAGTTGCTTTTAATCGAGTTCTCATGCCATGTAAGTCGAAGGGGGAATGCCGCGGCACGTAGCACGTAGGTTTCTGGGCGATTCGGCTGGAGGAGGTTGCGTATATTTCTGCTTTATATGCAAACGACGACGGGAACGACGGCGTCGCTTCCCGGGTCTTAAGGCGCTAAGTAATTGCGCGGAGTAATCCCGGATATGGGTTATCGTTATCAGCAAAATCGCCGGTGTTACGCCGGTATTACGCCTCGATCCTTTCAAACGTAATCATAAATCTCTAAAGGGGAGCGTTGATAGTTTGTAGAAAATATATGATTCGGGCAATCCGTTACGTGTATTTAATCTTGCAGACGATTGCGAACATATTTACCGCTATGTTATTAAAAGATTAAAAGACGATAAATTGGATAATCTGGTGAAATTACATTTCACGTAACGGATGTCAACATAACGGAATGCTATTTTGAATACGAATTAGGAACACTTGGTTAAAAATTATATTGCACAAAACATACAAATATACTTATACATATAGTGTATATTAATGTGTATTAATTATTTATACATTTATATTCATTTTATTTATAATATGATATCTATATTAATTATTAATATCTAGATATTTGTAATGTGCATTATAATGTATATTAATTATCTAAGACATCTTATAAGTTAGCGGAACAAAATGAGCGGAATCGATTCTAACTAACATTTTTATTTGTTGCTCATTTGTTGCTAAAAAGTTGCCAAAGAAAAAAATTT